>NW_022589705.1:1476012-1632830 GCF_004348235.1 Phoca vitulina
GGGGAGCGACCCACGAGAAAGCACACGGCAAGGAGTATGTATGTGAAAATCATTCTTGGGGTGCCTGGGTGGCTCAGTCGTTAAGTGTCTGCCTTCGGCTCAGGTCATGGTCCCAGGGTCCTGGGATCGAGTCCCACATCAGGTTCCCTGCTCTGCGGGAAGCCTGCTTCTCCCTCTCCCACTCCCCCTGCTTGTGTTCCCTCTCTCGCTGTGTCTCTCCCTGTCAAATAAATAAAAAAAAAAAAGAAAAGAAAAGAAAAAGGAAATCATTCTGACCCAACTGCCTGTCAGGGTTTATGATCTTGGTGCATAAAGTCTATGACACAATTTCTATAAGCCCTGGCAACCACCTTTCTGACAAGGAAGTGTGTGGTCGCCTCATTGTTATTTATTTATTACTTGACACACAGTGGGGAGAGACGTGAAATATCCCTCGCTGGCGTTTTCTCTGTGTCCTCTCTTGGTTGCTGTGAGTGGTTCCCGGCCCTGAGAACTGAGGACCAAGCCGCCATCTTAGACCAGGCTGCAGAGAGAAGGACTTCTTCTCAGGTGCGGCCTTCCAAGTCAGCTGACCTCTGCTTGGGGTCCAGCTCAGTTTATTTCCCTCTGCCCAGCCCCCCCCGCCCCGCCCCCTCTGGCCACTCCTTCCATCAGCGGAGGTGACTCCCTCACTTCTCTGTTACAAATCACCTCTGGACCAAAAGGAACACATCTGCAGACTCTCAGAGAGCACCCCGCACCACGTTGAGGAGCATTGCGGCTCTGCTCACCCGTTCTGCACGGCAGCAGATGCAAAAGGTGAAAATAAGAGGAGGGGTTGTTAGCATCCCCTCTTCCCACCACCAGCACCATACAGCTGTTCGGCGGTTTAGTCTTCAAAACCACTTAATACTCCTGCAAGCTGTCTGTCTTAAAAACAAACAATCAAAAAAAACCCCACAACAGTATCCATGACAACTCTGAGTAAAAAAAAAAAAAAACCCAAGCCCAAAAATAGCAACACTAAGAGTAGGCTGTTTAATTCTCAGCCAGTTTATATGGAGCACGTTCTTTGTCCACAGTACTATCTGGTAGGATGTACATTAGGTCCTCGTGAAACATTTCTATTCACAAGTTGAGGGAAGACAGGGTAACCCCATGTCAACACTGCTTTATTCGCCCTTTTTTGAACGTGGAATTTCATTATATTATGTCAAAGGTATCAATCCAAGAATGAAAGGAAGCCACTATCTGAGGGCCTATTTACACAGTCCTCAGTCCACACAGTCTGTGGGCAACCCCCAGGGGGCACCAAAGAGCTACTTCTTTTTTTTTTAGCACACTGGGATGTAAGAAATCCTGGGTGCTCTTTCCAGGCCATAAAAATCCCAGTAGACAGGTTCTATTGTACAGACTTCCTGGGATCAATCCAGGGCACAGGGAGGTGGGGACTTGTATTACATTATCAGTAATTTGGCTCTTGGCCAAATCTAAGGATAAACATATCAAGACAGAGTACTTCAAGAGTTCAATCAGAAGTTTGAAGCAACAATGCCAGATTCTTTTTGAGAAGCAAATGGTTGTGGCTGAGGCCACCTTATACTGCAGACAGTATCCAGATATCTAGAGTGGTCCAAGCCAGCCACTGAGAAAATAAAGACAGCTGACTGGACTAGGTCTCCTGGGCCCGCTATGGTCCAGTTACAGATTTTTAGGGTGCCATTTAAACTTCTTTATTTGGGCACCTGGGTGGCTTAGTTGGTTAAGAGTCCAACTCTTTTTTTTTTAATATTTTATTTATTTATTTATTTGTCAGAGAGAGAGCACGCACACAAGCAGGGGGACCGGCAGGCAGAGGGAGAAGCAGGCACCCTGCTGAGCAAGGAGCCTGATGTGGGACTCGATCCTGGGACCTTGGGATCATGACCTGAACCAAAGGCAGACACTCAACCGACTGAGCCACCCAGGTGTCCCCCAACTCTTGTTATCAGCTCAGGTCATGATCTCAGGGTCATGGGAGAGAGCCCTGCATTGGGCTCTATGCTGGGCATGGAGCCTGCTTAAGATCCTCTCTCTCCCTCTGGGCCCCCTCCCACTCTCTCTCTCTCCAAAAAACAACAACAAAACTTCCTAATTTATTTAAGAAGTAAACCAGGGGTAAAAATGGAAAGATAGAATCATTGGTACAGGCAATTGTCCATGAACCAGAGTGCTCAGCGCATACATTTATTGGGACACATATACTCTTAATATACTCTTAAAAGAGACATCATTACGGTAAGAATGCCCACACACTAAGCCATGAGTCATATATTTCTGAGACATCACTATCCCTTGGTGCTCCTTCTAATCAGGATAACACGATTTTCCATCCACATGACGTACCTTCTCAAAGTCTCGAAGAGCCTGGGTCTGCACCTGAGGGGGTTTTTCAAATGCTCTCAAGGAAGTCGTCTGTCCAAAGAGGGTCTTTTCACCACTTCTCCAGATCTGTGATTGCACTGGAGGGCCTCGATCTTTAGTGTCACTAAGAAAAGCTGCCAGTGAAACAGAACGACAAAAACATTTTATATAACAGTAGCACTATGATCATTCTAACTGGCACATTCCAGCAGAATTTGGTTTCCACAAAATACAAACCAATTCTGGGCCATATGGGAACAGTTCACATAAAGTAGCCTGTGGTTGATCATATTAATAATGGTCCCCAGTGGGGTGCCTGGGTGGCTCAGGTGGTTAAGCATCTGCCTTCGGCTCAGGTCATGATCCCAGGGCCCTGGGATGGAGCCCCACATCAGGCTCTCTGCTGAGGGAGCCTGCTTCTCCCTCTGCCTGCCGCTCCCCCTGCTTGTGCGCACGCCCTCTCTCTGTCAAATAAATAAAATCTTTAAAAAAAAAAACAGTGGTCCCCAGTGAAACGCACTGGTTTATGTCTGTGCCCCTTTGTGATATGATGCTCCTGCTACTTCATCAAGAAGTGGAGTCTCTTTCTCTAGCCTTTGGAGACATCAGACTAAGGTGGGCTTAGGGTTGTAGAGACAGGTAGAAGACGTAGAAAAATACATCTTTTCTTGGTTGACAGAAGGAATCAATGACCCTTTATTACTGAGCATTTTTTTTTTAAGTCTGAAAGAATGACAGCCATTACAATCCACTGAGCTCCATAGACAGCATCAGTATAAGTAAGAGCAAAAGGGGCTCTGGGTCACTCTGTGCCTCACTGAGGAAAAATTAACTCGACATACACTTATGAACAAAGGAGCTAAGGGGCAAAATGTCATCCTATGCTTTTTCCATCCCTTCCTTTTTTTTTTTCTTTTCTCTTTCCTTCCTTCCTTGTACATTCTGGTCTCCTTTGTCAAAAGTCAATTGACCATATATGCATGGGCACCAAAAGCAAAGGCACCAAGAGCAAAAATAAACAAGTGGGGCTACATCAAACTAAAAAGCTTCGGCTCACAAAGGAAACCATTAATAATGAAAAGGCAAGCCATGGGATGGGAGCAAATATCCCTCCCTCCCTCCTTCCTTTTCTTTCTGCAAACTTGCCAGAATGAGCACAAGAAGAAGTCTCCAGATAACTGCAATCAACTCAGACTTTTGTCTCTGCTAAGAAAAGAAAGAAAAAGAGGAGGAAGACAAAAAGGATCAGGAAGATGATGGTAAGGGGGAAAATGCAGAAGATAAAATATGATGAAGAAGAAAATAGTCATGAGAAATAGGATGATTCCAATGTAGCTTTTATTTTTCTTGTCTAAAAGTATTTAACTCCTCATTACACCACGGGTTTTAAAGAAAAAAACATTGAAATGTAAGGCCGTATGATTTGTTTTTCAACTGCACACTGTACAGTGTCTTCACTTGTGTAAAATTAACACAGTATCAGGCATGTCTTTTGATAGCCCTGTCCTTAATAGAATATTTTCAAAAGCCACGAACCTTGCCTGGTAGAAGATAGGGGTTTAAATTAGAACAGAAATTTAAAGCAAGTTTTATTGGTGCACAGCACAAATTAGTTATGGATAGAGGTGGTATTTTTTCCATATTCAGTTGTCTTTCATTCAGCTTGTACGAAATAATTGTTGTTCTGTTAATTGTATACCACTCTGTGATTGCAAATTAATAATAATTATAGTAATGTTGCACCTGTTCTGTTGATATTCTGATTACTTCTAAGTAAATGCAAATGCTTTACTAAACAGAAATTGGAAAGAATTATTTCTCCCACATTTAGGCAAAATTAAATAGGCTATTGAATGGAAGGCGATTTGATGAAACAGAACAATACATTATAGTTAGATTAGTGGGATGTGATAGAAGGAAACGAGCCTTTGAAGCTTGGATATGAATCCTGACCACTTGCAAATTGTGGGAATTTAGGCAAATCTCTTTTTTTTTTAAAGATTTTATTTCTTTATTTGAGAGAGAGACAGAGAGACAGAGATAGTGAGAGAGCACAGTAGGGAGGAGAGGGAGAAAGAAGCAGGCTCCCCGCTGAGCAGGGGATGGGGGGGCTCAATCCCAGGACCCCAGGATCATGACCTGAGCTGAAGGCAGAGGCTTAACCGACTGAGCCACCCAGGCGCCCCCAAGGCAAATCTCTTAATTTGGCTGAGCCTCAGTGCCTCGGTAAAAATGGGAATAGCAATACTTACCTCACAGAGCTTCTGTGTGAATTAAAGGAAATAAAAAATGAAAGTACTCAACCTAATATCTTGCCTGTAGTAGGTATCATCCCTACCCTTCCATTTTTGCCCTAGCCCTTTGATCTTTACCTCAAAATGGAGGATCTTGATGTTCAAAATAAGTATGGCAGACCCTTGGAATTTGTAGACTTAGCATACACAGTTACAAATGCTAATTTTAAGTGACTCTGAAATCCTCAACACATTCAAATTAAAACCTTTTTCCATGTTGTGCATATGAACCATCTGTGCTTCAAGGCTGGTATGAAAAAGGCAAATCACTTAGCAAAGTAAGTAGAACCCTTATGTGATTAAAAGTTTTTATGAAAAATGCTCCCCAAAAGAGAACTATCTTCACTTTGGTTTCATAATTCAGGTAGCTCCCTGGCTAATGTTAGTTCAGTAATGATATGATATTATTATGAATACATTAATAATAATAATATTTACCGGGTGCTTATTCCTCGATAAACTCTGTACTAAGAGCTTCTCTCACTTAATCTCACTTATGAGGCTGACACTACTATTGTACCCATTTTAATGGTATATGAGTAGAGATTTCGTTTGAGTGGCAGAATCTATCTTAATCTTTTTACAAGTGCCTTAAACCTTGCAATTATAGAATCGTTAAAAGCATGAAGAGTTCACATAAGTATTTCAATTATGATTTACTGCACTGTGCTGGGAGGGTGGGAAATTATATGCTACAGTGGTATGTGCAAGTCTGGAAATTCAGAGAATATTGCCATGATGACTTTAAAGGGGCCATAATTTATGGGAATTATGATCAGCAAGCACTCAAGAATTTATCAAGGTAAGGCCCACGGCCTCCTTACCTGCCGCATGACTTGTTCTAGGTACCATCTCCCCTTCATCCTCTGCAAAATAATCTCTGTGGAAAGAAAACATATTGTTAATTAACGAGATGCCTCCCCACATGGTCCCCCCATCCGTGGGGCAGTAAGACACCTATGTTCTGTTTTCTTTTATTTCTCCACAAGTATTCATTAAGCTCCTACTATATATCAAGGGCAGTGTTAAGTGTTGGAGATACAAAGACAAATGCCACAGGAAGGGTTCCCATCCTCAGTAAGTACCTGTAAAGATAGCCACTGAACAAACAATTCCATCATGAGGGAACAGCAAAGACCCCAAGTCGGGGAGGAAGTCAATGTGTTAGAAGAACAGAGAAAACCAGTGTTGCCACCCAACCATGTAGGACCTTGTGTGATGGGGTAAGGAGTTTTACGTGAAGGGCAGTGGGAAACCATGGAAGGATTTTAAATGAGGGAGTGAATGGTAAATGACCAGATTTAGATTTTAAATAGATGATTCTGGCTCCTGAGTGGGCCAGTGTGGAGGGAATAGAAATGGATGGGAAAAGCAAGAAGTTGTGATGGTTTTAACTAAGATAAAATACAGTGGAGATGGAGATAAGCAAAAAAGCTCAAGATATGTGTAGGAAGTAGAGCTGACTCAGAAAACTTGGAAACTTGGAAACCAGGGGCGCCTGGGTGGCTCAGTTGGTTAAGTGACTGCCTTTGGCTCAGGTCATGATCCTGGAGTCCTGGATCGGGCTCCCTGCTCAGCAGGAAGTCTGCTTCTCCCTGACTCTCCCCCCTCTCATGCTCTCTCTCTCTATCTCATTCTCTCTCAAATAAATAAATAAAATCTTTAAAAAAAAAAAAAAGAAAAATTGGAAACAAGATAAAGTCTGTTAATGGTAATGTTAAAAATACCACAGTTCGGTAGCAAGAGGTGTGTTTGTCTAGCACAGTGAAAGTCACCATCCGTAGCAAAGAAGGGAAAATTTTTTTCAAAACGTATTCAACAAATACTTGTTAAGCACCTACTATGTTTTTAGGCACTGTTTTAAGCACCATGAATATAACAGTGAATAAAACAGACGGAAATGCCTGCACTCGTGGAACTTACAAAAAGGGGAAACAAATAAGTAAACTGTGTACAGTAATTGGGGACAAGTACTATAAAACATTGAAGCAGGGAATGGGGAGAGGGAGCGCTGGAGGTACAGGGAGAGGAAGGGATTGCAATTTTCAGTAGGCAATGTTTCTCTGAGAAGCAATAGGATAGTCATGGGGGTATTTGGGGAAAGAGTCTTCTAAGCAGAGAACATCAAATACAAAGGCTCACAGGAGGGAGCATACCAGAGTGTTTGGGAGCAGAAAGGAGGCCAGTATGGCTGGGAGAGAGAGTGAGCACACAGTGAGGAAGTAGTAGGAGAAGTAATGGGAAGGCTGCAGGGGTCAGAGCGTATAAGGCCTTTCAGGCCATTGAGAAGAATTTAGCCACTAGAATCCTGTGAGTCAAAAGGAGAGCTGAACTGAGTGATGAATGTTTTAAAAGGGCTGGCTACTGTTTTGACAACGGACTGGGTGGGGAAGGCAGAAACAGAGAGCCGAATGCAATAATCCTACAGAGAGATGCTTTCAACATTTAAGTTTATTCCTTAAACTCTTGGGTACACCCAGTTAGTCGTTCCAAAAAGAATTCTGTGCCAAAGATTTAGAGGGCTTCTCTTTTTAAAAGCCAGAACACATTCACAGGGAGGCGGAAGAGAGACTTGCATTTGTTTAGAAATTGTTGTTCTTCCTTCTGGGCCTCAGGGCTGGATGCTGGCATGAATCTTCACTTTGTTAAGTTCCAGATGGACATCAAACTACCAGGCAAGGCACATTGGACTACACACACCACCTGGTGGTTTTTATTATTCGAAAGCAGATCAACAGCTTGTGGTTCTTCCAGGTCATCTGCCTCTTTCGCTTCTCTACTTCCCATTAAAAATGTTCCCTGAGAGTAGAACAATTAAAGAGATGATGGTAGCGCTTACGAATCCCCCTCTGTTGAGCTAAAGTAGGGGAAGGATGTTGAAGCCAACAGCCAGAGCAATGTGTTGAAAGATTTGTGGGGAGAAAACTTACACTTAGCTGCTGCTATTCAGCCACTGAATGGATTCTCTTTTACTCAGCCTGCAGACTTAGGTAGGTAACTGTGCATCTGCCATCAGCAACATGGTCACTCCCTAGGCCAAATTCAGCCTAGCCAACATGTTTTCATTTGGTCGGCACAAGGATGACCTACTTCTAACCTCTCTTAGAAAATGAATGGGTCTAGCAACACTGGGCCTGCCTTCCCACCTAGGGGGATAACCTGCTGCTTTTCAACAGAACAAACACATGATCTCCAGTTTGTCACAGTCCTTATCCTCCCTATCTTTGTAGTCCTAACTCGCACACTCACTTATGATACCCGCCTGGCTCCGTGTAGGTCTCTGAGACTGTCACCATGGTATAGATCAAGTGCAGACAGAATTTCATTTCTGCTTTAATGCATAGTTTTGAGAATGGATAAGGAATATGTGGTATATATACACAATGGAATATTATGCAGCCATAAAAGGATGAGGTCATGCCATTTGAGACAACAGGGATGGACCTAGAGGATATTCTGTTAAGTGAAATAAGACTGACTGAGAAAGACAAATACCATATGATTTCACTCATATGTGCAATTAAAAAAAAAACCCCAAATGAATAGAGAAACAAAATGCAGAATCAGACCTATAAATACAGAGAAAAAACTGATGGTTGCCAGGGGGGAGGGGTTGGGAAAAATGGGTGAAAAGGAGTGGCAGACACAGGCTTCCAGCTATAGAATGAATAAGTCAGGAGGAGAAAAGGTACAGCACAGGGAATATAGTCAATGATATTATAATAGCGATATATGGTGACAGAGAGTAGCTACACTTGTGATGAACATAGAATGATGACAATACCTAAACTTGCAGCATCACTGTTATATACCTGAAACTAATGTAACATTGTGTGTCAACCACACTCAAATAAAAGGAAAAAAACTTACAGTCTTGAGTAACCTGATTGCTTCAGCACGCAATTCACTAATCTATGATGATAAACTACTAAAATTGGTTCATAAATCACTTTTACCTCCTGCGCTTCAGTTTCCTCAAATATTTGTAAAAGAAATACACAGATTTTTCTAAGGTCCCTTGCAGTAATTATGCAATTCTATTCCAATAGACGCTTAACTATAAAACTCATTTTAACAATTTCCAAGGATCTGGGGAACTTTCCAGACATGATCTCAATCAATCCTCTTTGCTCTGAAGATTCCACATTATAGATCAGGAGCAGGTTGCAACCACGCAGAGCATACAGGCCCCATGAGATATTTCATCTTCTCCAGCCCACCCACACCCACTCTGAGCTAGCTGTCTGCCCATTGTGAATCAATAAGTGGAAGGATAGAGAGGTCACTTTGGATGGGTACTGAGTTAATGGACATACTTACAGTCTCAGGAGATTTTTAAAAATCACTTTAACTCTATTAACAGCTCAAGTTCCCTCCCTTATTGCCCAAGAGTGGGGCTCATCATCTGTTCCAAAAGGTTGGGAAGGAATCTGATGCTCCCCCAGGGAAGGGGCTCATAGTGAAGAAACACAGGGTATATGTCTAGGGGATTGCAATTTGTGACATCTGATAAACCAAAGTGCAAAGAGAACTGACATATACTAGAGACAGACTCCAAGCTAGCTAGGCCCCACACACACACGTCCACGGCTTTGTGAAGCAGTAATATAGGATGGTAAATTCTAAATTTTGCCAAGCCACTCTCTTGCTTAATTTGAAGAACCAAGCATTTTCCAAGTACAACCCACCCACAAGCTGTTCGCCCATTTATTGCTGCATGGTATCTTGCCCATGCTCTCTTGATTTGCTGATAAGTAGCTAAGAAGATATTGGACTCAAACAGCACATCAACATTCAATATCCCATATTACTAGTTTTTCCTACAGTTTTCCAGGGTGATTAGGTTGAGACTAATCAGAAAATAATTGACTTTCCCAAAGCCATCTGCTACACTCTGCTACTCTGTTGCTGTCCAACTGTGCTCTGATGATTTTTTTTTCCAGTAATTTCCTAACTATAGCAGTTTCAATTATGTCAGGAATATCCAAGCACTCAATTTTCCTTTGCTCGAAAATGGTCACCCTGACATAGCTCCTTTCCAAAATGTAAGCAGCAGAGTGGTGCCACTTGTCTATTTTCTCCTAACATTGTGGGGAGGGGGTAGAAACATGGGTCCTCCTTTCTTACCAAAGGGCAACACTACGGATGGAGCCTTCAGAGAGAGTTTCTATAGGGTAGCCATTGGCCTTCCTTTGCAAACTACACATTTGGTGTTATTGCCTTGTATTTTGGTCTGTTTAATTTGTGGACTGAGAAGAATGGATCATGTTATCGGACTACATTATTCACGAGCAATGGCAAGATGGCAACCACACAACTTTACATTACAAAGCAGGTTGTGCAACAAATCTTTAAACAGTATGAGATGGTGGTATCCCAGGACCAAAGTCACCCCCCAAACCATGTCTGAGGAGCTGATGTCTGCCTAGTCCCCAGTACTTTCTTCTCCTTGGTTTCACTTATTAAAATTTTTAACCGAGGGGTATTTCTTCCCTTCTCCCAAAGGGATGGTTATTTTCAGGTCCTCTCCCCAGGGCAGTCACGTCCACTTAGGTTGTTGGAGCGCCACACAGTTTGGGCCCCTCCTTCATCACTTACCACCACTCTTGCTTAAGATCTGTAAGCCTGTGGACAAAGGCCATCTCTTGGAGGCATTTTTCTATCTTTCAGACTTATTTTTATAGAGTTTTTTGGGTCATAAACAAAAACTCAGGAGGGGAAAAAACAATCTGCTATAGCAGTACTTAGAGCAAAAACCTGGGCCATGATTGACGTTCTTAGGTTTTTTTCCATTCCTTTTCATAAACATTTATTGAGAAGTGGCTTATATGGCAAGCCCTGGAAACATAAAGATGAAAAAGAAATATACTCCATCATCAAGGTGCTCAGAGTCTACTGGGGAAGGCAGATGGCATTCAAAGAGATAATTACAAGAATAATGAGATTTAAAACAGAGACTGCAGAACATAAATGAGATACCAATTAATTTTGTCCACCTGCGTAAGCACAAACTGCCCCCAGGACCTGCCCCCCACCCCAGGCAATGTTTTTACCTTTCCCTCTCCTCAAACCTTCCTTCTCCAAGCTCTGATCCTCAGGTAGGAGTATTAAGGGAAGTCAAGGGTGCAAACTGGTTCTTCATTTGCATTTCCCTGTTCAACACATTAGCTTTGTCTAACTACTTAGAACCCCCAAAGACGATTTAAAATGTCAAGCAAAGAAGGAAGAGGACTAAGATTTGTACCATAGTAAAAATGCCTCTAGATATGGACTAGAAGAGAATCTGCACAAGAGATAAGGATGGAGGTTTAGGATAGTAGAAAATACATGTGAATATCTGCCTTTTTTCTTTTTTTACTATTTTATACTAAAAGGTTAATTTTTTTTTTTTTTAACTAGGCTCCACACCTAGCATGGAGCCCAATTCAGGGCTTGAACTCATGACCCCAAGATCAAGACCTAAGCTGAGATCAAGAGTAGGACACTTAACCGACTGAGCCACCCAAGCACCCCTAACAGTTTAATTTTTATTTTTTAAAAAAGAGAATGTATTTTGATCCAATTTACACTGCCCTTCAATGAAGCCCTCAAAAAAAGATAAACAGTGTAAGAGATTAGGTTCAGTCTGACCTCCTCAAACAGTGGGGATTATGTGGTGTGACAGGAAGGTTGTTGAAGTTTGCTCAGCACTAGACACTGAACCAAACACACATTCCATTCTAATTCTTATATTCTTTTTTATTTTAAAAAAGATTTCATTTATTTATTTGAGAGAGAGTGAGAGAAAGCACGAGCAGGGGGGCCGGCGGGGGGAGAGGGAGAAGCAGGCTCCCCGCTGAGCAGGGAGCCCGATGTGGGGCTTGATCCCAGGACCCTGGGATCATGACCTGAGCTGAAGGCAGATGCTTAACTGACTGAGCCACTCAGGCGCCCCTAATTCTTATATTCTTAAAGCGCATTTGACATAAGTAACTAAATTCTGGTCCAAAGAAACCTTTCTGATGTTCAGAGTCAATTTTTTATATACGTATTTTTTAAAGATTTTATTTATTCATTTTACAGAAAGAGACACAGCGAGAGAGGGAACACAAGCCGGGGGAGGGGGAGAGGGAGAAGCAGGCTTCCCGCCGAGCAGGGAGCCTGATGCGGGGCTCGATCCCAGGACCCTGGGATCATGACCTGAGCAGAAGGCAGACGCTTAACGACTGAGCCACCCAGGCGCCCCAATTTTTTATATTTTTTATTTGTATCCACATTGAACACTTGCAAATAGAAAAGGGCTGGAAGGAGAACTGTGGCCTACTTTCTCTAATGTGTGAAGTTCTGGCTCTGAGAACTTTTAAATGGTAGGGTTTCACAAGCAGTGGCAGCTTAGGACAGAGACGTCTACAGGTGACCGTCTCTGGACTGCCTGTGCCTGACTTCACAGTTCAACGTGTTCTCTTCTGGTGGAATTCCCCTCAGCACCAATCTTGCATTAAATGTCCATCATTACTGTGGACAACCACCACCACCCACCACCAATGCCATCACCAGAATTCATTAAATGCCCAATGCTTTCCAGGCAGCATCTCATTCAGTCTTCACAAAATCCTGTCCAGTAGGTCCTATATCACAGATGAGGAAACAAGGGGCCTAGGAGGATGAAGTGACTTGCCCAAGATCATACACTAGCTGGTGTCAAGCCTGAACTTGAAAACGGCACTTGACTCCAAACCTTTACTCTTTCCAGTATGTCTTATTTCTACCTACGCCTTTACCGGAAGCTTCCTCTGTACCTGGCTTGACTGCAGGGAAGTGACCCCTGAGAATCTGAGCGGAGAGGGAGGGTGGACAGTGATGCTGTGTCAACATTGGATTTAGACTCAAATCCAGACACCAACTTGTTTTTTGAGATGTCCATCCCGGCTGGACACAGCTCACACTTGAGTATTTGAATACTGGTGTAATAGATGCCATGTGACAAATGAATTAAAATCCTAAAAGGGAAGTGGCTAGTATGAGTTTTTTTATAGGTCCTATCCTGAAAAGTGAGTCATCCATCATTTTATACTTCCCTATCTTCACCCAAATCTCTCTAAATGTTCATACCTTCCCTGAACCTCTTCTGTGCTAACCCTTGCCACCGTCCCTAACAGACAAAGGGAAGAAACTAAAAGGCAGAAGAAGTGATGGGACAGACACAATCAAAACGGGACAGGTCCATAGTGAACAAGCTCTGAGACTTCTCAGATCTTCTTTTTCTCTTGCCAACAGAGACATTGAGTGTATCGTCTATGTCCCCAATGTTACCAAAGCCCACCCCCTTTCAGCACCAGAACTGCAAAAACATATTTGCATGCAAATAGGGTAGAAGGCACAGATGCAGAGCACAAATACAGGGAGATGATAATTTTTTCTCATCTCAAGACCTATCATTATAACCTCTGCAAGCTAGGATGCTTAATTGGCAAAGCCCCCTCAGAACAGAGAGAGCATCCCTCGTGAGTGTCCCTCTGCATGCCGACTAAGTGTGGGCCGACTTGGCACGGGTACAACAACCTCCACTCCTCTCCAGTACAGGCTGCAATTACACCCTTCACTCAACAGACTCTACCCACCGCGAGTGACCACGGCCAAATGGAACTCTGGCAGACAGTTTTCCGAAGCGCCACTAAGTCCTCAACAGCTACCGAGAGCTACAAGCATCATCGTGCATCTGCGACAACCGATCCATGTTTTATCACCTTCTTTGCTCTTGTACTAAGTCTTCGGCCTAAAAGGAATGAACATTATGTTTCTTCCTCTTATCCATCAAGGTTCAGAGAAACAAACCACTTAATGCCACAAAAAGGTAAAGGAAGTTCAAGTAATTCTTTTTCTCACTTTGCCCCATGAGGTTATCGGATGCCCAAATATCTAATAAATTCTCTTCCCTATGCCCTGAATCAGCTAAGACACTGATAATCACTCTTTCAAAAGAGACGTGAAAAATAATCTGCTTCAAATTCAGTCACATCACCGGGGGATGGTATATGGTCTCTCCACCCACTTCTCAAACTTAGCTTGTGCTTTTGACTTTTGGTCCTGGCAATGCATTCTGTAGTCCTCAGTCTTCATTAACAACCACTATTCACAAGGCACTGTGGTATGCCAAGGCAGTTGGCATAGTCCATCTCGGAGCCCTAGACCAAGCATCAAGAGATAGATATTTTTTTCCTGTTTCTACCTACCTTTTTATTCACATAATCTTTTACTGTTTCCTTTCTTGATTGCATCTATTTTTAATGATTTAAAAAGAATGACATGCTCCTTCTAGAAAATTTTGGAAAGGAGAAAAATGTATACAGAAAAGTAATAAAAAATGCTACCACTTAAAGGCAACATTGACAAAGATTTTTTCTTAAAGATTTTATTTATTTATTTGAGAGAGAGAGAGACAGCGAGAGAGGGAACACAAGCAGGGGGAGTGGGAGAGGGAGAAGCAGGCTCCCCACTGAGCAAGGAGCCTGATGTGGGGCTCGATCCCAGGACCCTGGGATCATGACCTGAGCCGAAGGCAGATGCTTAACGACTGAGCCACCCAGGCGCCCCCCTCGACAATGATTTTTAATGTATTTACTTTCAGTTGTTCTTCAGTTCATATACCTGTGAGAATTCCACAGAATAGAAATAGCATTGCATGTGCAACTTTGTATCTTGATTTTATTTATATTATTGAAATCAAAGGTTTTGAAGAATGCATTTTTTAGGGGAACAGTCAGGGGAGGAGAGCAGAGGAGGCACATAAGGGGAGGAGGAGGAGAATTTCTTAACGTTATAGATCTGCTAGAAATAAAAAGAATGAATCTAGAGTCTTCTTTTTCAGTATGGTTCTATAATGTAATTTAAAAAGCTTATAAAAGGAACCCTTGTGCACTGTTGGTGGGAATATAAATTGGTGTAGCCACTATGGAAGAGAGTATGGAGGTTCCTTACAAAATTAAAAATAGAGCTACTGGGGTATCTGGGTGGCTCAGTCAAGTAAGCATCCACTCTTGATCTCACCTTAGGTCTTGATCTCAGCGTCGTGAGTTCAGGCCCTACGTTGAGCTCCATGCTGGAGCTCTTCTTTTTTTAAGCTCTACTTAAAAAAAAAAAATAATAGAACCATCATATGATCTAGGATTCCCACTTCTGGGTAGTTACCTGAAGACACTTTGAAGAGATATATGCACCCCTGTGTTCACTGCAGCATTATTTACAATAGCCAAGATATGGAAGCAAATTAAGTATTCATCAATAGAAGAACAAATAAAGAAGATGTGGCATATATACAATGGATATCACTCAGCTATAAAAAAGAACGAAATCTTGCCATTCATGACAACATGGGTGGACCTAGAGGGTATTATGCTAAGGGAAATAAGTCAGACAGAGAAAGACAAATATTGTATGACTTCATTTAAAGATGAAATCAAAAAAATAAAATAAACACACAAAACAGTATCAGTGAAATAGATGAAGAGATTTAGGAAGTACAAAATTCCAGTTATAAAATAAGTAAGTCATGGGGATGTAAGGTACAGCATAAGAAATAGAGTCAATAATACAATAATAATTCTGTATGGTGACAGATGGTAACTAGACTTACAATGGGGATCATTTCATAATGTACAAAAATATTGAATTAGTATGATGTACGCCTGAAACTAACATGATATCGTATGTCAATTTCACTTCAACCAAAGAAAATAAATTAAAAAAAAATAAAACAAAGATTATAGACTCCTAGAGGATAATAAAACTGACCGAGGGTGACCAAGGTTTGGGGAATGTTAAGGCAGTAAGAGACTCTGAAGCAGTGCTGAGAGCAATTGAAAGGGCTGCCCCTGAGGTCCAGGCTCAGCAGGGAGAGGGACAGAGTAGGTGGCCTGAAAGACAGAGGAACTGTAGTAAGCGATAAGGTGAACTGAATATTCAGAAACAATGAGGAGATGGGGGGATTTGACCTTGTGGTCAGGAAACATAAACTCAGAGTTAAGGATCCTAAGGGTGGAGACTTTGGAGGGAGGATGAGCTGCAAAGCTGGCTTGCTGAGGGTGTGTGGAAGTGGACTGGAAGAAAGGAACTGTGAGGTCCAGGCAGAATAGTAATATACACTCCTGTCTAGTGACCCTTCTGGAACATCAGCCACTTGCAGGCAGGGTTTTTATATCATTCACTATCATTTAGCTAGCATTTAAAAAGTCTAGATCATAACAGGAATTTGATGCATATAACTTAAACAACAAATAAATGCAATTTGAATATATAGTGTCATCAAGCTTTGGTAACCTGCTGTATCCATTCCATAATAGGGAGACACCTACCAAACAGATGTTCATATCAGCCTTGTGGGGAATGCTCTTTAGAAAGTTCTAAATTGAGGATCTTCTAAGTGCTAGAAACAATGTTAGATGCTGAAGATTCAGAGACAAACAACAAAAGTCCTTTCTTCCAATAAGCTTAGAGGATGGAAAATACCACGTAAACCGACTAGCTAGCTGCAAGCAATGGCAGATAGCATGCTCTGACTACAGAAAACACCCAGACTTAGGTTCCAAAAATAATTCCAAAAGGAGGTAATACTAAAACTAATCTTTGAAGGGTAAAGCTATCCTAGCAAAGGCAAGGCTAGGTGTGTAGGTGGGAACAGCTGGTATAGGAAGGCCCACATAATAATTTTAGCTCAGGAAGAGTAAAATGACACTCTACAACCAGCTCCTTAGGTGGTCTGGCAATAACACTGCTCCCCTGGTGCCAATAACCTGGAAATCTCTAAGTAATACACAGAAGCATTGTCAGACCAACTCAGTTCCAAACTTTATAAGTTGTCACTTGATACACACTAATGTAAATTTCTTCCTGCTGTAAAAACATACTGACTGAGGTTTAAGGCAGCATGTAAACGATGTTGCCCATAATCCGATCACCAAACACAGCATCTATTTTCTTTTTTCCTCTCCTTGCAATAGACATCCTAGTATGTATGGATAATTTTTTTAAATTGTTTTAATGATTTGATATTTCTTTTTTTGAAGGGGGAGGCGCACAGGGAGAGGGAGAGAAAATTTTTTCTTAAAGGTTTATTTATTTATTTTAGAGAGAGAGCATGTGTGTGGCAGGGAGGGGCAGAGGGAGAGGGGAAAATCTTCAAGCAGACTCCCCACTGAGCACAGAGCCTAATGTGGGGCTCAACCTCAGGACCCTGAGATCATGACCTGAGCTGAAATCAAGAGTCAGACGCTTAACCGACAGAGCCACCCAGGCTCCCTTGTATGCGTAATTTTGATGTAATTTATATCCACTTTTACTTTCTTATTAAAATTTTAAAATTTTATTATAATTTTCTGTTTATTACCATTTCAGATAACACTCCAAGATGGTAACAGATATTAAGAGCAAAAGTGAAGCATTTTACTCTGGAGAGGAGTAGAAGTTGGGATGTTGCTACTGATTCACCTGGGATACATCACTTTATGTCACTTTATGACACTTCCCCTTCTACAATATAGTGACTCGGGTCTTGAAAAAGGTGGTTAAATTGAGCCAAAATATCCTCTATATTTCTACAGGTTATAGGAGTCTAAATGGTAAGCAATTTGCAACACATATTCAACAACTACAAATGTTTGATACACTTACCCTACTTCTGAACATCTATCGTTCAAAAATAATCTTATGGAAGAAGATGCTTTATGTACCTAGATGTTTATCACGTATTATTTATAATAGTTAAAAACTGGAACCCTAAAGACTTCAGTATAAGGGAATGACAGAGTAAAGTAGTATATTTCCACGTATTCTACATCATGAATAACAATATTCCACATTATGACATGTAAAATAAATACATTCTTCCACTGTGTGAAATGCTAAAAATTATTCGATTTTCTTTGTCAGTCGATGCTTTCTATGTTAGTTGCTACTGCTTCTTCATACCCCCTCCACCTTGGCCATGAAGAAAAGATAGCAGTGGCTACTGTCCCTAGATGGCATTGGAGAAGCCGAGGAGAAAGAAGTTTCTGGAGAGTGGAACAAGCAGAAGAGGACTGGAGATAACGAGACACATTAAGGGAAAATGTATTAGAAACTATTAATGTGCCATGAAAATACAACTTATAGTTGTGATGATGATGATGATGATGATGATGAATAGTCTATGAATAATAAAGTGCTTCAGCATGAGAAAAAAAAAAAATTCAGATCAAGTTTGTCTTGCTGACCACAGAACTCAGAAGATTTTCTGAGACTGAGGAAAACAAGTCCTCAGTATATTTGAATGTTTTAAAATAGAATTGGGTAGAGCCACCTTGGGTCATCATGAGATCTCTTTTATTCTGGACTTTTTCTAACTTTAAATGCTATTTGGATTTTTGCCAGAGACAACTTGTGGAATGTTCCGAGCTTATTTTGGAATTTTATTTATAAAATAGGGTCAATTTCAACAGGAGTAGTGTCCCAGGGCATCCGCTGAATGGATGGAGGCTCCACACAGTTTTGTATAAATTATCCCTGAGCCAACTAGAATGGAGAGGGCACTATGATGAGAGTCACCCAGTTTATCCTTTCAGAGACAAAATGACCCCTTCCCAGTCTTCTCAATGTATTTGAAATCCACCCTTAGCATGTAAGCTGAAAGAAGGACGGGGGCAGGGGTATCCAGTCTGATCTAGCACACCAGAAATAAGCAAGCAGGGATGAAAGCACTGATCGAGATAAATTCCACAAGCCAAAATCCAAGTATAGGCTTATTTTTTTTAAAGATTTTATTTATTTATTTGACAAAGAGAGACACAGCTAGAGAGGGAACACAAGCAGGGGGAGTGGGAGAGGGAGAAGCAGGCCTCCCGCTGAGCAGGGAGCCCGAATCGGGACTCGATCCCCTAAGGCAGACGCTTAACGACTGAGCCACCCAGGCGCCCCAGTATAGGCCTATTTAAAAGTTGATCAGAGTTTCGGAGGCAGAAATTTCTCCTTCCCCAAATGCAGGAAATTAATTGCTGGAAGTGCTGAATGTTAAAAGGGAAATTCAAAGACCAAAGATGTTTCAGTAATAGAATTATGAGAAAGAGCATTTTCCTAATAAAAAAGTGCTGGGGCGCCTGGGTGGCTCAGATGGTTAAGCGTCTGCCTTCGGCTCAGGTCATGATCCCAGGGTCCTGGGATCGAGTCCCGCATCGGGCTCCCTGCTAGGCGGGGAGCCGGCTTCTCCCTCTGCCTCTGCCTCTCTCTCTCTCTCTCTCTCTCTGACTCTCATGAATAAATAAATAAATAAAAACATAAAAAAAAAAAAAAAAGTGCTGTATGCAAAGCAGCAGCATCGGCACAGTGGGCAAAGATACTGGACTCAACCAGACCTTCATGCCCTGGGGCCTAACTGACCTCTCTGGCCTCAGCTGCCGCATCTACAAAATGGAGAGAAATGCGATTTCTGGTTGTAACCTATGCATTAGTAAACAGGACACTCTGCCAACTTACCATGAATTCAAAGAGAATAAATGTCTCTGCTTCCTCTACAGTTAAGAAGGCGTGAATGTAGCGTTAAGCTAAGCGTTAATACAGAGCAGAATCAATGCAAATAAGCTATCAATGGGGATCATTTAAGCGCAAAATAACCATGATAAATGGGCTTCTTGTCTTACTTGAAGGCTGAACTCACTTTATGTGGGGGAGAAGAAACAAAATCAAATTTTTTGAATTTTGAGACTGAACCACTATTTTTCTTGGCTGTTACTTCCCTTCTCCAAGTTTGCATAGCCACAGCAGGCAAACAAATACAATCAACGCTTGCATTGTGTTAAATTAAATTACAAGGTTACATAAAACAACACAAAACAGACTATTAAATTCCTTTCCTAACCTTCAATCTTATAGGTAGCCCTTAAATAGTTCAAGTTCACTTTTCCTTGAGTTATTTGTTTAGGGAAGTTGACTAAGGTTCACGTGTGATTTGCCTGACTTTTACTCAACTTTTCCACGTGCTACAAACAAGAGCATTTCCGCCCCAAAAGGGGAAGAGAATTAGTAATGACTTTTCCAGCATTTCATAGTGTGGTAGGCTGGATAATGGCCCTCCAAAGAAGTCCACATTCCTATTCTCCGGAACCTGTCAGTGTGCCACTTTACATGGCAAAAGAGACTTTCAGATGAGATTAAGGATTTTGAGATAGCGGGATTATCCCAGATTATCCAGTTGGGCCCAAAGTAATTACAAGGGTTCTTGTAAGAGATAACACGGGAGGGCACCTGGGTGGCTCAGTTGGTTAAGCGACTGCCTTCGGCTCAGGTCATGATCCTGGAGTCCCTGGATCGAGTCCCACATCGGGCTCCCTGCTCGGCAGGGAGTCTGCTTCTCCCTCTGACCCTCCCCCCTCTCATGTGCTGTCTCTCTCATTCTCTCTCTCTCAAATAAATAAATAAAATCTTAAAAAAAAAAAAAAAAGAGATAACACGGGAGAGTCAGAATTAGAAGAGGAGAGGAGACAAGGGAGCAGAGACTGGAGTGTTGCCATTGCTGGAAAGGGGCCATGGATCAAGCAATGTGGACAGCCTCTAAAGCCGGAAAAGGCAAGGACTAGATTCCTCCCTAGAGCCTCCAGGAGGAACATACTCCTGCAGACATCTTCCCTTTAGCCTAGAAGACCAATTTCCAGACTTCTGACCTCCAGAACTGCAAGATAATACATTTGTGTTGTTTTCAGCCACTAAATTCATGGCAATTTGTTTCAGCAGCAAAAAGAAACTAATACAATCTAAGGAATCTGAAATACACACTCTTCAGTGAGTTGCTAGTCCAGATAAGGAATTTGAAATACACACTCTTCTTTAATGAGTTGCTAGTCCTGATAAGTGAATGCTAAAAATTCAGAGCTGTAGAAGCTGTTTGCCTGATAGATACGAGACTTACAAGATGAGCAAAATTATCCTCATCATCAGGTTCCTCATCATCTCCATGAGCTTATTCCTTTGATAACTCTTACCTTATTCGTGGATATGGGCTTGATTAGTGACCAAACCAGCTTTTTTGTAAGGCCGGTGTATTCATAGGAAATTTGCTATTCCAGAACCAATGATGTTCTCCCCATATGATTTAACCAAAGGGTCTGGCAACGGTCAGGCAACATCCCTGGGAAAAAACACTCCAGTTGACCTCTAGCAGGGCAGATGATGCACAGATAGCAGTCGGGGATATTTTACTTTGAGAACTCAAATACTCAGCACCCTGTCCTTCGTGGATAGACTGAGCAAGATAAAGGGTATAGAGGCTCATGTGAAGAACCTTTCAGAGAGGAAGCTTTCCAAGAGCTGCCAAGAATGAAACTTGGGAATAGAATCACAGTCTTAAACTTATTCATAAGCTTGAGTAGTCAGGATAAGGAGCCAGCTCCAGAACCAACTCAGAAACTGAATCACCAGCAAAACTCAACTGTATTTCTTTCTCAGCTGTGTGTGTTCCCTGGGCACATTATTTAATGTCTCTGAAGTTCAATTTTTCTTGTCTTAAAAATGATGACTATAATAACATTTCCCTCGTACCTCATAGGGTCGTGAGGATTAGGTGAAATGAAGTCTGTGAAGGGATTAGCACACAAGTTAATAGAGGCAAGCCTAATAAACAGTGGCTGTATAGTTAATTTTTATTCTTTGAATTTCTCAAGTTGTGCTTCTCCCCTGTGCTCTCATGCATATGTGTGCCTCAGCCTCTATTAGAATTATAGACAATGAAAAAGTACAATGCTTGAAGGCAGAAACCCAGTCTCATTCATTGTTTCACCCTTAGCATTTAGCACAGTGCTTTGCCTGTACTGGGCTCTCACATTTAAAATAAATGGTTATGAACTGATGTTAGCTGTGAGTTAGGAAACACCTGAGACATCAGTTATGCTATATGATTATAGGATTTTTCCATCTATGATCCACCAGGTGGTGAAATAAACTAGCATTTTTTTCTTTTTAAAGAAAAGGAGTAGGGTGGAAAACATCAGAGTACAAAACACACAGTAAGGTTAAGTATTGTTACATGAAACTCTTGTTTCAGTTATGTATGGGAGTATACCTGGTTGTAATGTAAATACATTTCTTACTGTGAATAAGGGCAAAAAACCCCAAAAACCAAAAAATAACAACGACAACAACAAAAAACACCCATGAACATTCTGACTCCTCCACCTCACCAACATTTGGTATTTTCTGTCTTTTTCATTTCGGCTCTTCCAATATGTATACAGTGTATGGCATTGTGGTTCTAATTTGCATTTCCCTGATGACTAGTGATGTGGAGCACTTTTTCACTGTATCTCAGCCCATCGTCTATCCTCTTTATAAGTACTTTAGAAAACTATTTGGCAGTATCTACTGAAGCTGATCATGCATTTCCGATTACTCAGAAATTCTACATCTATGCATTTACCCAACAGCAATATGTACATATGTTCACCAAAAGACATGCCCAAGAATGTTCATAGATAGCAACCTATTCATAATAGCCCCAAACCAGAAATTGCCCAAACGCTCATTAACAATAGAATGGATAAATAAATTTGATATAGTTACACACAGTAGAATCCCATCCAGAAGCAAGAATGAATGACCTACACACAACAATGTGGAAGAATCCCACAAGCATCAGATGGAATGAAAGAAGCCAGATATAAAAGAGTACATAGTGGATAATTTCACTGACATAAGGATCAAAACCAGGCAAAACTGATCTATGGTGTGCGAAGTTAGGATAATGGTTTTTCTTGGGTCACAAGGGCTTCAGGGGTGCTGGTTATGTCCTCTTTCTTGATCTGGATGCCTATTAACATGGATATACTCGGTTTGTGACATTAATCAAACTATAAACATATTATTTGTGGTTTTCTAAATTATTTCTGAATTTATCTGAAATCTAAATATACATTTAAATATAAAGTTTAGAAAAAATCAATATCTTTTTTTTTTTAAAGTGTGGACAACACTGAGAGAGAGCAAGAATCCCTCATTACCATCGAGTGGTCATCTAGCCTTTGCTTGAACAATTTCAGGGTCAAGGAATCTCTTTACTCTCCAGGTAGGTCACTTGTTAGAAAGCTTTTCCCTTAGGCGAAGCCATAACTTGCCTCCTCACAATGTGTTCTGTCCTCCTAAGAGATTCCAAATCCATCGATTCTCACTACCACCAACCGCTCTTCAAATATTTGAAGGAAGCCACCATATCCGCCCCGACCCCAGCCCTGTCTTCACTTCCCCAGACTAAAGAACCCCAGGTCCTTTGGTAACCCCTCAAGGTATGGTCTTCAGTCCCCTGTGTCTCTTGATTGCATTAGTGATGCTCACAACAGAGCACTGCCCTCTAGGAGAGGCCTAAGAAGAGCAGAAAAGAGCAAAAAGTAGAATCATTACTTGTAAATCTAGATAGCATGGGTCTACCAACACACCCCAAGCTTCAATTTCTTTAACACTGACATGACATAGACCCCTCCCGTTGGACAATCAGCTGAAGTCTCCCAGATCTTTTTCACGAGTCCTATTAAGCCCCCAATATCCCTTCTGTGTCTGTACAGTCAGTCTGCTTTCTCTTAGGAGTCAACACACACGTTTGGCCTCACTCCAATCGCCAAAGCTAAATCTGGAGATGGAGCACTATCTATCATGGAAACACCTCTGGAATCCAGCCTCTCTATCCACCCTCTCCCTGACAAACAAAAATGAAGTCTTTGTCCCAACACATTATCTTTTATCCCTGGGTAGGTCTGTTTTAAAGTACATTGAGGGGAAGGACTAGGGGGAAGGAGAAAACACAATTCCATTGGGCACCTCCAAAATCTGACCTAAAAGCTTGCTGTCACCCTGGTCTCAAAAAAGCCTGGGCAATGAAGGGCACCCTGGTCTCTTCCTTCCTTCTTCCCTCCTCCGAAGTCACTCCAACTGGACACTCTAGAGATGAGCAATGCTGGGCTCTGCTCACTCAGTGCTTTGCCTTTTGTGTGACTGGTAGAGGATGAGGTTGAGAAGGAAAACGTGGCAGGGTGAGAAGGAGGAATTCTGAAATAAAGGTATCTCTAAAGAATGACCTACGCCAATCCTTCTCATCTGTGGCACAGGGAAAAGACAGAGAACCATTTCTACAAAAACTTCCAGGTAAGCCCCGCTGGCTATTTTTAATACCAAGACTGGGTGGAAGGGAGATCCATTAAGCAAGGAAAACGCCAGAGAACAGCACATGTGCAGAAGGCTCAAGAGAAGTGGGAATTAGAGAGGCATTTAAAAAGAGAGAGACGATATCAAAGGCCCCTAGGTGAGGGGCGACTTCTCCTTAGGGGCGCGGGGGAGGGGGCCGGGCTGGGGTGGGGGGCGCACCACATCCGGAATGCGGGGAGAAAGCAGCGGCTCACCTACCTCGTCCACGTCTGCTCCATTTTCCAGGCGCTTCCCTCTCACTCTCAGGGCGCTCCTCACCCGGGAGTGGAAGCAGCCTGGGAAAACGAGAACCCTTGCCCACGAATCTCCAGCGCCAGGAGCGGCAGCTTTTCCCTCCCCAGCTCCTTCTTTCTGTGTCGGCGAAGAGAGCGCTCGGCCCCCTGCTTTTTGAGAAAACCGATTTGACGTGGCCGAACCTCCGGCGAGCGGTGCGACGGGCACAAGGGAGGGACTGTTCTCAGTAGGAAGCGGGACGTGGAGCGGAGCGGCGCCCGGAGCCGTTCGGGGAACTGGGGCCAGAGGCAGCCCTGCGGGGCGCGCACCCGCTCCCAGGCTGAGCCACGACTAGCTGGCACGAGTTGCTCGGCACCAGCTGAGCTGTCACCCGCGAGCGGAGGCGGGGCTCCCGGCAGCCAGTGTGCCGGGGCCCAGCCAGCCCAGGTGACACGCCTCCCCGCCGGGATGATGTGGGCGCAAGGGCAGAGGGCTCAGAGGGCGCCCTACCAAGCCCCTCCGTTCCTCCCCCGTCCCACTGAGGGGCGCTGTAAAAGAAACCCAACTAACTGTCGGGAGAATTTGGAGAGAAGGTCCTCTCGTGTGCCTGCATCACCCCACCCACAGGTAAACCCGGAAAGGGAGCCGGGATCTAGGAGGGTTTTCGGTGCAGTCCTGGCTGAATGCAGATGCACACCCCAGATGGTCATCGGACGTGACGTTATTTTCCCAGAGACCGGACATGTCAGTCTCACCATTAAACGGGGGACAGGAACCTTCCTCGAAACCTTGCAGCCTTGTTCGCTGCCTCCATCTCGGTCAGCCCCTGATTTTATCCTGTTCTACATCTTCCGCCTTCAGTTTCCCAAGCACAGAGGCAACTATGCTTCATGTAGCTTCAAAGGGGGCAGAGGGTTCCTGAACTTCCCAGAACTCTGGAAAAACTTCAAGACAGTAGCCGACAGAGCTAGAATCTCCTCCTCAATTATTCTAAGATCATGGAAAAGGGCCCTTTGGTGACGGCGCTGCCTGAGACTCTGTACCCTCTGTTTATGGGATGAGGTTTAAACAAGTCAGACATGCTATAATTAAAGTGCTGACTGCCCCAAGCTCCTTTTTAGCTCTAAAGTAAAACCTTTTTAGTAAGTGACACGATCACCGTTATTATTAGCGTTACCAATGACCTTTTTTAATTTGCACAAAGCTTTATAGTGCCCACATGTGGCAATGTTTGATTTGGTTATACTTATTTCAGAGATGATAGAATTGAGACCCCAAAACGCTCAAAGTCTCTGCTAAGGCTCTAATACAGGTTGTCTTCTCCATGGTGTACCCCAGACATTTACTCTCTAAATTTCTGAAAATAACGCCAACAAGATGTCTCTACAGTGAACTGATTCTTTTAGGTATCCTAGGAGTTTAACTCAGGAAGGGCCCCAGCATGCCTGAGAATTGGTGAAACTGTGGGGAGCCGGTATTCTTGGAGCTGTCATTCTGCCTACTATGTTTTGGATAAGTTTCTCTAATTATCAGCACAGAATAGGGGGTGGGGAGGGCAGGATAATAATAAAACATTTGAGGGTTTATTGGAACCGTCTAATAGGCCCCTAATCTAGAATCCCCAAACCGTAGCATTTAGCTTGGACCTAAGGCCACACTGCTCCTGAGCTTAGAATGTTTCCAGGAAACATTTTAAGGCCCAGTTTGACCTGAGACAAGGCTTACAGGCTACCTGTCCTGAAAAGAATCTCCTGCTGCAAAAAAAACAAGCAAAAAAGGGCTAGGAGAGTCAGTTTTCCATCCTCCATACCAAAGTTGGTGCTATATTTAGTTCTGTCTCAAATCAAATTATGGGCTACTGAGTTTGAAGAGGAACTGTATTTACAGCAAGACATATGCTGCATTCAAGAAGTGATAGCATTAGCTGGATGAACTATGGGGTCTCAGAAGTGAAGCTAGAAAATATGCCGGTTTATTTTTAAATCATGTTTTTACAAAATTCATAGTACATTCATTGTAAACAGTTGAAAAATACAAAAAGAAGTATATAGAAAGTAAACTACCCATAATACCCAGAGATAATCAATGTTAAATGTTTGTTGAAATTTCTTTCAGTTCTCTTTTTAAAATGTATCTTTTAACCCAAAACACTGACTCTTACACACCCAAGAGTATATTCTTAAAAAGAGAGATTTCATTGTTGTTTTCTGGATTACGTTTATTGTCAAAAGAACAAAGTTTTTGGTTAGATTGTCAAAAAAAATATTCACCCATATATCCACTCCGCCAACACGACTTTAAATTTCTCTACATTCCATCTAGTCATTATCTACACATATTACATATCTATTTCTATAACTATATATAACAGCCTAGACATAAGTTATGCCCTCCTTTTCTCACTTATTAGATATCTGTCCATGTTGTTAGAGAGTGTTTATATATTTATTATTCTAATGATTGTATAATACTACATAATATCAATCAATAGTTTACTTAATAATATTTTATTACTGCATAGTTACACTGTTTCTAATATTAGACTCATAAATAATGCCTCCATTATTTTATTCTTTTGAATTGTTTCCCTAGGATAACTTCTTAGGGCATAGGAATGTGAGGATAAAAGCACTTTCCAGGGATGCCTGGCTGACTCAGTCAGTCAAGCATGTAACTCTTGATCTTGGGGTTGTACGTTCAAGCCCAGCACTGGGTGTAGAAATTACTTAAAAAAATAAAGTCTTTTGGGGTGCCTGGGTGGCTCAGTTGGTTGAACATGTGACTCTTGGTTTCGGCTTGGGTCATGATCTCAGGGTCGTAGGATAGAGCCCCCCTCCACCCTCCACCCCACCGTGCTCAGTGGGGAGTCTGCTTAGGATTCTCTCCCTCTCCCTCTATCCCTCCCACTGCTCTCTCTTCTCTCTCTCTAAAATAAATACATCTTAAAAAAAAAAAAGTAAAATCTTTAAAAAGAAAGGACTTTCTAATTTTATCTTCTTACTCAGCCTGAATAACACTAGGATTTATCATTTTAACTGTTCTCTTTAATAGGTAAGAAATTATTTAATAGTTATAAGATATATATAGCTATGTATCTGTGCCTATCTATCTATATAGTATATAAATAAGCATTATCTCATTTTACTTGATATTTCTTAGAATACTAACTAGTAAAATCCTATTTCATAGGTCTTCTTTTTTTTTTTTTTTAAAGTAGGCTCCATGCCCAGTGTGACCCTACTCATTACCCTGAGATCAAGACCTGAGCTGAGATCAAGAGTCAGACACTTAACTGACTGAGCCCCCCTGGAGCCCCTTTCATAGGCTTTCTTGCAAACCATTATCTCTAGTAGCTAGTCATCCTAAAATCCCGTTGTGTTGTCACTGTATTAGTCATCTTTTTGTTGCAACAATGCTGTTTAACAAAGAACTCCTAAACCTCAATATTGTACCACAAACATCCACTCCTCACTCAAGGATCTGGGCTTCAGGTATGGATTGGTTGAGCATGGGTTCAAGACTATTCCAAGTAGCTCTCATTTCAGGACCCACACTGAAGAAGCAGTGGCTACCTGGGGAATATTTTCATGGTAGATTGCAAGAGTGTAGGAGAGTTGGCACAGACTCTTAAAGTCTGCACTCAGAACTGGAACATTGCCCTTTCTGCGGTACTTCATTCCCCAAAGTAAGTTACATGGCCAAGTCCAAAGTCATTGGTGCAAAAAAGTGCACTCTGCCCACAGACTACAGGAGGGGTGAGAAGGTGTAGAACAATAATGCAATTTACAATCTACCAGTCCCTGTATGCTGTGCTTTCTGGCTTTTTGTTAAAACTTTTCTCCTGGTGGATGCATGGTAACTTTATCCTTCCCCACCCATTTAAAGTTAGGTGTAGCTTTTGGTCAATGAAATGTAACTTGTTTTGGCCACTGAAATGTGAAAGGAAGTCTCATGTGTCCACTTCTAGGTAGAATGTAGAAGTTTTTAAGAGTCAGTACACAATCAGTGACTGGCAGTTTCCACTGTTGTATTGATCTTTGAAGATCAATATGTGTCAACATGAAGCTTTCATCCACTTGGGTCTCTGAAGTGACTCGGATGATCCAAGTGTTCCTATTGGCCCAAATTGAACATGTGGAATGACCAAGAAATACAATTTTGTTGTATTAAGTTACTGAGATTTGGAAATTAGTTACTACTGCACCATAGCCTTGCCTATCTCGACACATTTCTTACTCCCATTTTGAGTAAGAGAAGACTATAGATCCCATGAATCATGCAAAAAGTTACACATCTTCCTCCTAGTGTATCTCTACCAGGTTTCTGATTTAGAACTCAAAGAATCTGGGTAACTAATGTAATAAATTAAAGCAGTTGTAAATTCAATTACTTATGTTATTCTTAAGTACATTGCTCTTGAACTGGTCAATGGATTGTGCTTCAGGAAATGTTTGCATTGATGAGAAAAGACAAAAAATAGGAAGGTATTTCTTTTTTTTAGTATACTCAGCTCAGAATACTCCAATGGTACTTTTTCCTTCCATTCATTTTTTTTTTATTTCTTTCACCTTTCTTGTCCTCCCCAGCTTGATGCTGGGTAAAAAGGACTATTGATTTTGATGTAAATTACTGCATGAACTATAAGGCAACAATAAAAATAAACATGTCTAACATACTTTTGCCAGATTCTTTTCTAAGAGTGCTATAGGTACTGACTCCTTTCATCCTCCCCAAAACCTGATGAGCTGGGCTCTAGTTACCTCTGTTTTGTAAATGACTAACATGGAGCACAGGGAGGTGAAGTATATTGCCTAAGTTCACAAAGCTGAGAGGTAAAACAGCTTAGCTCCAAAATGTCACACCTAACTACTCACTACACACACTGCTTCCCTAATTCTGACACCCAGCATTCACTGAGACTTAGATAAGAGGACACCATCTGTGACTCTTTCACTCCACTGATCACTGTAGTTGATTCAGCTGACTTGGTCAGTCAGCGGATGTCCCCTCTCTCCCTCACCACACCACGTCCATTTCTCTAACCTTGGGGTTTTTTTTAAAAAATGTCCTTTCTAGACAGATAGGAGTCATTCCACAATCAAGGATAAGAGTGTCCGTGGCACTTAAAGATGGCCATGAATTCTTTCCTTCTTCTTCCATTGAGAGATGGGATCTAATTTTCCTCCCTTTTAATCTGGGTCTGCCTTAGAGACCTACTTAACTGACAGAATGCAGCAGTAAGAGATGTTCTGGGACTGTCAAGGCTAAGTCATTAAGAAGCGTTGCACCTTCCATGCAAGACTCTTTGGACACTTGCTTTCGAAGTCCAGAGCTACCAGATAAGAAACTCCCATGCTAGAGAAACTATAGCCAGGGCGCAGGGGAACAAGAACACCTGGCTCCTGGGGTCCCAAACAGAACCAGGTTCAGCTACCAACCTGACAAACTCCAAAGGCAGAGAGATGAGCCGTGGTGAAACAAGAAAGAAATTCATTTCAGTGAATTCTGCCACTAACCTGACAAACTCCAAAGGCAGAGAGATGAGCCGTGGTGAAACAAGAAAGAAATTCATTTCAATGAGGTCAATCCCAGGAAGACAGAGAACTAATGTTCAAACACCGTCTGCACGATGCTGGAAATACTTCCAGGTGTATATAAGGAAAATGTGGGACAAAGGTGGGTGGGTACATGCAGGTGGACAGTAAAAGCCAGGTCGCTCATTGTCTTGGGGTCAGTTACAGCAGTCTCGCTTGTTCAGGGCAGTCGTTATTGCTTGAGGGTATAGTTACAATGTCCATCAGGGGATGCTTTGTGGCAGGATCTTTATTTTTTTAAGATTTTATTTATTTATTTATTTGTCAGAGAGACAGCACAAGCAGGGGAAGTGGCAGGCAGAGGTTGAAAAGCAGGCTTCCCCACTGAGCAGGGAGCCCAATGCAGGACTTGATCCCAGGACTCTGGGATCATGACCTGAGCCAAATGCAGACGCTTAACCGACTGAGCCACCCAGGCGTCCCGCCTGCAGGGTCGTTTACTCGAGTTAAGAGGTAAGCTGGGGATGCCTGGGGGGGCTGGGCCTAACTGGGCAGCGCCAGCTGTGCCTATATGGAGTAGATTTGCCCTGCTGAGTCGTGCTAGGATTACTGACCCCCAAATCATGAGATATAAAAACATGTTTTCTGTGTGTTAAGCCGTAAGTTTTGGAGTAGTTTACTAAATAGCAGTAGTTAACCGAGCCAATTTGGTACCTGTAAATGGGGTGTTGCTTTACCAAAAACCTAAATGACTTTGAGGCCTGGATGCAGCTGAACCTGGAAAGGCCTCAAGGAGACTGTTAGTGAAAGCCGGAAGGGCACTGAGGGGACTATGAGAGAGACTGCGGACAGTTTATTAGGGACTGACAAAAAATGACCTGTGTTACGTCGTGGCAGAAATTTAGCCAAACCATTACCTGTGGGAATCTGGAAAATAGAAACTATTCCTAATGAATGGGTGGGTCTGGCCAAGAACATTTTTAGACAGAACTTCAAAAGTGCTAACCGGCTTTTTTAAACCACATATGACGGGGTATGGTTGGGAAAAGGTGGGTTAGGAAAAAAAAAAAAAAAAAAAAAGAACTGTGCAGTTTTTAAGCAGAATTTAGGGGAAATATAGAGTCAGAACTTGCTAGGTTCAAAAATTAAACGGCCGCTCATCCCAGTCTCCTCAGATAGCAAAAGCTTTCAAAGTAAGAAGTAGTTTCAGGGCAAAAATCAAATCCAACGTGTGACTGTTAGACCCATGGTTAATACCTCAAAATATTTAAGGTGGTGCCTCATACACCATTTCGGTTAAACCAAAAGGCCCATCAGAATCTCGGGGGTGTGCCTCTCTGCTAGACAAAGAAGCTTCTAAGAATCTGAGGGGCCCATTGTCTCAAGGCAGCCCAAGGTAGAGAAGACCTTGTTTCGGAATGAAATGTGGGCATAGCTTTTGTCTAGAGGAGTTGACTGTAATTAGTACAAAAGCACCCTCGATGTTTTTAAGCAAACTGTACCAGCATGGACTGAAAGGGATTAAGACAGGACAGAATGAAAAGATGCTTTTGGACCCTCAACCTGCCAACGAGAGCAAACAAGCTGAGAAAGTTACCCAACTGCAAACAAGGACCATTTCTTATGGAAAAAAGAATGACTCAAAAGAATTGAAACCGAAAGCCCAGAAGGCAGGCCAAGAGGTCTTCAGACCCAGAGGAACCGAACTCAAGGAGCTATACCCCAGGGGCCTCATCTTCACCTGAACTTGATTTACGTGGTAAGATTCTGGACTTCTGAGCTGATACAGTAAATGTTATGAAACTTTTGGGCGCTCTGGGAGGGAAGGAGTTATGCATGGGGTAACATTTGTGGCCAAAAGGTGCAGGACTGTGGTGGATTAAGGACAGTCGAAAATTCTTTGCTGCTTCTCCCATTACGAGGTGGGGTCTAATTCTCCTCCCCTTGAATCTGGGACGGTTTTAGTGAATGGCTTGACCAAGAGAATGCAGTGCTAGGCCATAAATTCTGAGGCTGGGCAATAAGAAGTGTCGCAGCTTCCACCTGGACCTCTTGAGATCCTGAGCCGCCATGAAAGAAGTCTGACTACCCTGAGGTAGGGCCCAGAGACCACACGTGCAACATCACCCAGCAGCCACCATGAAGCTGCAACAGGCATTACTCACATTCTACGCCTGAGGTGAGTGACATTGTTCTGGGACCTCCAGAGCAGCCTTCTGCCGAATACCACCAAGTGACCCAGTCCATGCCACATGGTACAGATACATTGCTCAGCGGAGACTTGTTCAAATTCCCAACCCACAAAATCACAAGGTATAATAAAACGGTTGTTGTTTTAAGCCACGAAGTTCTGAAGTACCTCGTTATGCAGAAATCGACAACTAGAGCAATGCCTTAAAGTGTGTGCAAAAATTCTGATACATTATTCTTTCATTCATTCATTCATTCAAAAAACACTGAGAACCACTGTGTATCAGGCACTATTCTATATACGAGGGACCCAGCAGTAGAACAAACACACAAGTAAACAGAAAAGACCCTGTTTTCATGGCGTTTACAGTCTACTGGTATAAACAGACAATAAACAAAGCATTATCTACAATATGCCAGATGGCGGTAAGAGAGCATCCCAGCAGGGCAACCTTCTTTTATAAATGAGGAAGTGAGGCCTCAAGAGAGACTGACAGGCCAGTAAGAAGCAGGTTCCCAGGTATAATAAAACTGGAATTTCATGTGGTGAAAAACTGTCCAACTGAGTTCACAAATTCAAATCCCATATCTGTATTATAAGTGAAAGAGAGCAACCTAAACGGGCAGAACTGAGGCTCGATGCATGTGCCTGGTTTCCCAGACCATGCAGGTAGCCTGGAGAGAAAAGGTTGCATGTGTATGAGTTGAAAGATCTGCCCTGCAGTCGCCGTGGGGGCCAGGACGTGTGTGACCTAGGACTATACACAGGAGGCAAAGCGGCAGCTCCACGTCAGAGCATCCGGCATCGGAACCAGGAGCAGTTTATGAGAGAATGGGAAACAACCCCTGGGACAAGCAGAAATACTTGTGTGCGGTAGGGCGACTTTGAGAAAGACTTCATTTCCTGAAGGAACAGGTGGGAGTTCAGAGGTAGCTAACGCTCGTGGGACTTAATTTATTCCCAAAAGCTGACAAAACTCTGGGGCAATTTGGTTACTTTAGTTCTTTCAATTCAACATTATTAGTTCAGCAAACATGTACAGAGCATATGCTAGGCATTGTGCTATGTGTTTAAAATCTAGTGTGGGAAGTTAGGCAGGCACTCATCAAACAACAATACAAATCATGCTGTGCAAAGTGCTACAGGAACGGTACAAAGAGGAACTTAAAGGAGGGAGTGATTAACTAAATCTGACTAGAGAAGGTTTCATAAGAGAGGTAGCATCTGAGTAGAGTCCTGAAGGATGCTAGTAATTCAAAACTTTATCATATATTAGGATTGCAAAATACAGTGCTTTTATTTAAAAATTTAAATTTTCACTGGTAGGGGCGCCTGGGTGGCTCGGTCAGTTAAGTGTCTGCCTTCAGCTCAGGTCATGATCTCAGGGTCCTGGGATCGAGCCCCACATCAGGCTCCCTGCTCAGTGAGGAGTCTGCTTCTCCCTCTCCCTCTATCCCTCCCCCGCCTCTAGCTCTCTCTCTCTCTCTCAATAAATGAATAAAATATTTTTCAAAAAATAAATTTTCACTGGTAGGAGAAGAAATGTTCCCAGTCTCCCCTGACTGACTACTTGGGGTCCCCTTCATCTGGAAGAGCCTTGTAGCATCGCCGATGTCACTGACAGGCATCACAACAGAGTAGTTTAGATTCCTGGCTCTAGAATCAGGGAGATTTGAAAATCTCCCCTCCCCCATCAATTTCCAGCCCTGTGATTTTGACAAATTAAACCCTGTGCTTTAGCTTCCTCGTTGGTAAAATAAGGCTAATGATAGTAACTACCTAGTAAGGTAGTTGTGAGAACAAAGTGAGATAATATATGAAAAGTGTTTAATTCATTGTCCAGCACATTTTAAGCATTCAATAAATCATAGCTATTTTTTATTAATGTTTGCATACCAGGCAGGATTCCAACAACCCATAGAAGTTGTGAATTTTAATTTCAGTTCTGCTCCAAATTGCACTCTAGGGCTAGGCCAGTGACCCAGATTTTCCATTTCTCAGCTCTCTGATTTATCATATAAGACCAAAGCACTGACAAGGAAGCTGGGTAAGCTGCTTCCCTCACTTCCTGGCTGGAGTTCTAGGTGGGAAAAAAAGTGGATATTTCCTCCATCATGTATGCCTCCCTTTGTCTCCCAACCTTCTCCCCCCATCTTGAGGACTGTGTGTTTGTGTGTGTGTGTGTGTTTATTCCGATCCATCTCCGTCACTAGCTAGCCTTGTCTGTCAGCTGTAACAAAAACCACAAGGAAAGAAATTATGACCAAGCCTTCAGACAGCTGGTGGTAATTTACTCCTACAATCCCCCTCATTCTTTCAACACCCACTATTTATGTGTATCTGATGCTGGGGGAGGGGGAATCCTGTAAGAAATGTGGTATGCAAATTTCTAGGAAGGGGGCTGGAACAGTGAGGAGAGACTTGTGTGAATTACATGGATAACTCTCCTTGCTTTGAACATAGATGTTGGGCCTTAAAAATTAGAGCAATTGATGGGAGGGTTAATAAATAAATTTCGGAAACCGGAAACAATACTAGAATAAACTGACAAATAGCTTCCAAGGCATTCATGACAACTGCACCATCACTAAAACTTGAGTCATTTTCCAGCAAAGGGACAAGCACTTCCAGTCTGAGGCCAGGGAGCATGGATCAGGCAATCCAGGCCGCTGGAAAGACCCAGAGGGATGATAACTAAGCGCAGCGCGTGATCCTGGCTTAGAGCTCAGGTTAGATTCTGAATTAGAAAACATATTGCTTAGGAGAAGGCAGCCATATATGGTCTCCGCTTTTGTTGTTTCTTGTATCATGTCACCTACTAGCTTGTCCTCAGATCGACCAAGATGGATTTCTCTGGATTTAAAATTCTGGCAGACACTGAGAATCCCTGGTATTCTGTTCCTTCTACAGACTGGACCTAAGGACATACAGATATTATACATAAAGTTTAAAAAATTCAGTGTTATGCTTCATATATATGTACATATATATATTTTCATTTATATATAAGTATATGTATATATATCTATTTAGAATGTAAATCAGTTTTTAAAACTTGCCATCTTGAAAAAATGTAAAAATTTTATTTTACTTATTTATTTTTAAAGATTTTATTTATTTATTTGTTAGAGAGAGAAAGAGAGAGAGCACAAGCAGGGGGAGCAGCAGGCAGAGGGAGAAGCAGGGTCCCCACTGACCAAGGAACCCGATGCGGGACTCAATCCCAGGACCCTCTGATCATGACCTGAGCCAAAGGCAGACACTTAACCGACTGAGCCACCCAGGCATCCCAAAAATGTAAAAATTTTATACATACGGAAAAGCTACAAAAATAGTACAATGAAGTCCTATAAATTCTTCAGTTGATTCACCAGTCACTAACATTTTGCCACATTTGTTTCCCTCTCTTCACACACACACACACACACACATACACACATGCACACAATTATTGATGAATCTTTTGAAAGTAAGATGCAGACTCTTCACCCCCACCTTTCACTGTGCATCTCCTAAGAATAACTAAAACTATTAACTTATTGTGATTATGTAAAAGAATGTATCACCTCTCCCAGGTCCACTTCTGTCACTATTAAACAGAATCTGAAGTATTTGCACTGAATTACTTAATTAATATCAGGAGCTATCCCTGGTAGATTTTTGGCTCATATCTGCACAACTAATGAGACTCATCAAAGTAATCACTCCCAGGACAAAGGTAAATATACAAGAAAGATAAATTCCCTCTCCTACACTTAGAATCACTGGAGGCCAATTTCTTGTCAGTTTTGAACAGCTGTTTTGTCCTGTCTTCCAGCTGGCAAGGATTCATGCATACTGACATGCAGCCTCAGAAAGCCTCACACAATCAAAAACAAATTTTAATGAGAAAGATTCCACATGTGCATATTCACTTCCATCTTAATGTCTATGTTAGCATATAAGAAGCCAAAATACTGAGCTGTGGAGCTCAGTATCAAACATCTGGCAATCCTAGACAAAAAAATTAGCCTACTTCAACAGTCTTTCACCCTCGCCAAGTTCCACACTTGCATAGTTCAACCACTGTGATTCATTTTAACTAAAATAATCTTTTATTAGATGAAAGTATCCCCATTTTAGGCTAAGTCTGTGGTACAACAGCAGGTACAGAAATACTAGTTGGCTCTAAATCGGAAGTTGTGATGTACAGAGAAGAATTATTGCATTCTATATTTGTTGGCCTTGGTATGTTCTCAGGAGATGGAGGGGATAATCAGACCCAGAAGATCCTGGTGCTGATGGACTGGTTCAAGCTTTTTTTTTTTTAAGATTTATTTTTTATTTTATTTTAGAGAGAGAGAGAGAGCACTAGAGAGGGGAGGGGAAGAGGGAGAGGGAGGGAATCTCAAACAGACTCCCTGCTGAGCACGGAGCCCAGCAGCAGGGCTTGATCCCAGCACCCTGAGACTGTGACCTGAGCTGAAATCAAGAGTCAGATGCTTAAAGAACTGAGTCACCCAGGTGCTCCATCAAGCTTTTGATTCAACTGTGAAGGTGTTCAAGACTGGACCTCAGGTAAGGGGAGAAGTGCACCACCTTACCTGTGGTACAAAATTTGAGGGATGCCAAAGATTCAGTAATCAAGATAACTATATCTTAATGCAATATTTTTCAAAACAAAATTATTGAAAAAAATCCACGATGAACAAAACATCAAAATTTTAAATAAAGGCAGGATCTGCCTCTGCGTTTGCAAGATCTTAGGAGTGAGTGCCTTACTTGCCCTCTGGCCAGGGCCCTGGTTGTTCATCCCTGCTGGTGTGACAAGAACCAAATCTTTTTTTTTTTTTTTTTAAGATTTTATTTATTTATTTGAGAGATAGAATGAGAGAGAGAGAGCACATGAGAGGGGGGAGGGTCAGAGGGAGAAGCAGACTCCCTGCAGAGCAGGGAGCCCGATGCGGGACCCGATCCTGGGACTCCAGGATCATGACCTGAGCTGAAGGCAGTCGCTTAACCAACTGAGCCACCCAGGCGCCCAAGAACCAAATCTTTAGATGCGTCCACTGGTATTCTCTAGTGCTATGTTCTGCTGACCTTGTTGGCAACAGCTCTCTGTGCATCATGAACTGCCACATATCAGGTGGCACCTTTAAGATACCACAAGGCAAAAGTGACTATCCAGCCTCCTCCCAACCTCCTTCCCAAATAGTTGCAAGGCTCAAAGGCAAGTTCCTGTGATTTATAGGGTATTGGGGGTGGGAAGGGGAGATGGGGGGAGAGGGTAAAAAGAACAATTTATCTTATGAACTGCTGCTAAAGCAATTACACCAGAATGCAAATTTTCAAGAACCTGCCCTTTTAAGAAAACCCTGAGCCCCATCTCTCAGTTTGAGGCACCTACCCATTCAACTCAAAGATGAAATCCACTTCACCTTTAGCCTTCCCATCACTTGGACTATAGTTGGCTCTGGAAATCAGAGTAGGCATTCTATATCCTCCACTCAGGTTCTACTATATTCAAGCTGCTTAGGGAATTTCATCAGACTGGAGCCTCTTCTTTGGCAAGAGCTGCCTACCCACAAGACCATGAACTTGATCTTGTGCTAGTGCAGACCATCTAGAGCTGCCCCTTGCTGGCAGAACCTATCTTACAGAATTGTGCTCACAGATATGGGTTGGCCCTTGGATGGGTCATCCATGCTCCAGGTACCCATAGTCACCAACACAACCCCATATGGTCTTACACCTGACCTGCTTCACTCATTTGTGTTACTACCAGGCTGTCTGCAAGCACCAGGCATTTGCATATCCCTTCAGGACATGCCTGGTTCCTAGTGGTGAGGCACCCGAGGCCTGCCTTCTGCCTCTGTATCTAAATCTGTCTCACAGGACCAGTCTGCCTCTCTAATCTTGAGTCCTTTGTGTCACCTTTTTTTTAATCTATTCTCTGGACAGGACAAGGGAATCACAGCTCAGAACCTCAGCCTGAAGAACTGACCCATTTGCCAGGCTCTTGACAGTCCCTTCACCTGAGGCCAGACTCAGCTTCCCAGTTTCTCTTACTGAAGTATAACTCAGGGCCCAGTCCAATTGAAAGCAGGGTCCCGGATGTCTACCTCTGTTTCCGACATCTTTATTTTCAGGGATTGGGCCCTTTCTGGTCTTCCTTGACATCTAATTTCTGCCTGGAAGATGAGAACAGACCAAGTCCTGAGAAGATGGGGTAAAGGGAAAGGAAATCCTGGGGGCCAGCTGAGATAGAAGGGAGGTAAGATACACAAAAGTCTTAAAAGACACAAAAGGCTTTTAAGGTTTCCCTGAAATAAGGAAGAGAGGAAAAAAAGTTGCAGCCATTGAAGAGCTCTAGTTGAAGGCTGAGAAAAACTAGCCTCTGTGTCAAACTAGAAGAGTAAAAAGAGGGTATAAAATTTAGAGATGCACCAAAGTTCAGCATTGCCATTGTGCCAAAATCTGCCAGCTGGCTTTTATTTTAGAAAACCCAATAGCTGAATGCTAACTTCATGTGGTTTCTTGCATCTCTGAACTTGTGCTTATGTGAGTACCATAATATCTGATGAACATATCATGTCCGTGATACAAATAGAGTGTGCCACTTAGATTTGTGTTAATATCTGAACACCCACCTTCAAATATAGGCAAGTTTTCTAGATATAATTTGGAGTGAAAAATCTCCTTATATGTTTTACATGTGGAAATTCTGTCAATCTTTCAAATTATAAAAGTTTAAGTATTACTTCAAGAGTGAAATGATGCAATAAGGAAAAATAATTGGGGTGCCTGGGTGGCTCAGTCGTTAAGCGTCTGCCTTCAGCTCAAGTCATGATCCCAGGGTCCTGGGATCGAGCCCCGCATCAGGCTCCCTGCTCAGCCAGGAACCTGCTTCTCCCTCTCCCGCTCCCCCCTGCTTGTGTTCCCTCTCTAGCTGTCTCTCTCTGTGTCAAATAAATAAATAAATAAATCTTTAAAAAAAAAAGAAAAATAATTATGGAAGCTATTAATTTAAAAATCCACAGTTATTAATTATATTAATAACATAAGTAATGTTATTAATAGTTATTTTAAAGGCATATATGCCCCCAGTTTCTGGCTCTGTTAAGCTCTGACTAGTATGAGGGCAGCTTTGCTGATTTATATGAGAAACATACTCTAGGGGCACCTGAGTGGCTAAGTCGTTAAGCGTCTGCCTTCGGCTCAGGTCATGGGTCCTGGGATTGAGCCCCGCATCGGGCTCCCTGCTCCGCGGGAAGCCTGCTTCTCGCTCTCCCACTCCCCCTGCTTGTGTTCCCTCTCTCACTGTCTCTCTCTCTCTGTCAAATAAATAAATAAAATCTTAAAAAAAAAAAAAAGAAACATACTCTAATTTGGTGGCAAGTACTGCTACATGGTAGTACATAGGAGAGACAATGGATACACCAACTAGGATCTTTTCTTGGGCCAACTTGGATAAACAAATAGCGGGTAGGAACCATCACTATAAACTACATATACAAGGTGGCCTCCCGGGGTACCTGGGTGGCTCAGTCGGTTAAGTGTCTGCCTTTGGCTCAGGTCATGATCTCAGGGTCCTGGGATGGAGCCCCACATTAGGCTCCCTGCTCGGTGGGGAGCCTACTTCCCCCTCCCCCCCCCCCCCCCCCGCCCAGCTCATGCTCTCTCTCTCTCACTCACTCTTCCTCTCAAATAAATAAATAGAATCTTTAAAAATTAAAAAATAAAATTAAAAAATAAAAATAAATGTAAAAAATACAAGATGGTCTCCCAATAGGTTATCTAAGGCAGAGCTTTCCAACCAGTATACCTCTTGGGCTGCAAACAGGTTACATTGTCCAGACATTGACCTCCTCAACCCTTAAGTCATCCAAGAAGATAGCCAGAACCAGTCATTGCTGGCAATGTCTTCCGGGGATGCTTGGAGGGCTGACTGAGCAAGTAGAGTCTGATGTTTTTTGTTCTGTGGATACAGATGGAAATAGCTTTGGCCTCAGCTCTGGTTCCACTCGTCCTTTCTTTTTTTGTGCTTGATTTGTAATGGCCTCTGTCCAAAAGGAAGGAAGGAAAGGAATAAATCCTGGTGTTCCTCTAATTTCCAGGAGTTTCTGTGATGGATGTAGACTGTGGTAGGCAGTTTCTAAGGTAGCCCCCAATGATCCCTGGTAATCACACTCTTGGTATTGGAAAGAGATTTACTATAAGGGATTGGCTCATGCAATTATGGAGCCTGGGAAGTCCCATTATCTGCTGTCTAGAAGCCAGAGACCCAGGAAAACTGATGTTCTCAGAACTAGGGGGCCCATGGTATAAATCCCAGGCTGAGATTAGAAGACCAACGTTCCTGCTCCTGCATGCAGGCAGGGGGAGCAAATTCTCCCTACCTCCGTCTTTTTGTTCTATTTAGGCCCTCAAGGGATTGGATGGTGCCCATCTACAGTGGAGGAGGCAATCTGCTTTACTCAGTCTGCCAATTTCAACTGCTAATCTCTTCTGGAAATACCCTCACCGACTCACCCAGAAATAATGTTTCAACCAAATATCTGGGCACCCTGTGATCCAGTCAAGTTGACACATACAATTCACCATCACAGCCACTAAGTTTTGGGGTAATTTGCTATGCAGCAATAGACAACTGATACACAGACTCCTAAATTTACCCTTAACCCAAGGTGATGCTGTAGAGTTAGAGACCCAGCCCTCCCATTCACAAAGAAGCTATTATTATTCTCTTTAGAGTAAAGAAAGACAAAGAATTTGGAGCACTTATTTAAGGCTGCACAGTAGGACCTAGATTTATGGTGAAAATCAAGGGAGCAATAAATAGTACTTTTATAAGACCATTCTGTATAATACATTGCCTAAACACTCTCTTTCCAGAATGTGCTTTCAATTACTACCAAGAACATCTTTTTTCTTTTAGAAGATAGATGCAATTCATGAAAACCTTTCTTTTATATTTTATTTTGTTAATTAATTAATTAATTTGAGATAGTGAGAGCATGCGACGGGGGTGGGGAGGGTGCGGGGAGATCAGAGGGAGAGGCAGACTTTCCACTGAGCTGGGAGCCCTATGCAGGGGCTGGATCCCAAGACCCCGAGCTCATGACCTGAGCTGAAGGTAGACACTTAACTGACTGAGCCACCCAGGCGCCCCCAGGAAAACCTTTCTTGTTGAGATTATAATAAAGCTGTACATATGATCTCAGGGATTTAGTTGGAGATTCCAAAGTTGAGATTTACATAACAAGGAGGCAAAAAGATGTTATGGATTTGAATATTATGGAGACAAGAAGGATGCTAAAATATGGTACTGCTTCTGTTTGTACACTAAGGTCACTTGTTTATGTTGACAGCTCACTTTCTGTGAGCTAATGCTGTATGGTTGAATGTGAGTGTGCGATGAGCACACACACAGTGGACAAAATCCCCCCATTCTGTGAATTCATGTGCCTATTGTTCTGGGCGGGGAGCCCAGCTTGCTTTAAGTCTTTGTTATTTGATCAGTGTCCCAGATTCTCCTTTGAAATGTACAATTCACCCATTTTTATTAACCTGAATATGGAACTATCTGATGCTTTTTTGATAGATTTTCAGTCACGTCCAGGTATGCTCCTTTTTGTTTTAAACAGGTCACTCACTTCTCCATGCTTTCAGGACTTATACCATATGAATTAGAAAGCAAATCCTCACAAGGTCAAATTTTAATAATGGAGCTTATTATTTTAAAACAGATGACATTTTACACTTGTTATGCTAATTTGGAGACCAGACCATTTTTGCCAAAGCTCTACCAAAGGCTTTTTGTTATTTTTGTGGTTTGTTTTTTAAGGAAAAGAAAATCTAGGGTCATTGATGGTGAACGCTGTGAATTGTGCAAGACTGTTGAATCACAGATCTGTACCTCTGAAACAAATAATACATTATATGTTAAAAAAAAAAAAAGAAGAAAATAGCAGGAGGGGAAGAATGAAGGGGGGGAAATCGGAGGGGGAGACAAACCATGAGAGACGATGGACTCTGAAAAACAAACTGAGGGTTCTAGAGGGGAGGGGGGTGGGAGGATGGGTTAGCCTGGTGATGGGTATTAAAGAGGGCACCTTCTGCATGGAGCACTGGGTGATATACACAAATGATGAATCATGGAACACTACATCAAAAACTAATGATGTAATGTATGGTGATTAACATAACATAATAATAAAACAAAACAAAACAAAACTAATGATGTAATGTATGGTGACTAACATAACATAATAAAATTAAATTAAAAAAAGAAAAGAAAAGAAACATTTTAAAAGCAAGATGAACAAAAATAATTACTGCAATGCACATGAAACATACATTTAGCACCTGCCAATTAAGCAGCACTTCTACCATTTCCTGTGTCATGGTGGCACATTATTTAACCTTTCTATAAAAAAATGGGGATAATAATAATATCTTTCTCACAGAACTGTATTGAGGACTAAATGAGATTATGTTTGTAAATTGCTTAAGAGGTAGACCTGGGTGGTTCGGTCGGTTAAGCGTCTGCCTTCGGCTCAGGTCATGATCCCAGGGTCCTGGGATCGAGCCCCCCTTCAGGCTCCCTGCTCAGTGGGAAGCCTGCTTCTCCCTCTGCCTGCCGCTCCCCCTGGTTGTGCTCTCTCTCTCTGGAAAAAAATAAGTAAAATCTTAAAAAAAAATAAAACAATAAATTGCTTAAGATATGGCTTAGTATGTAGCAAGTGCTCAATAAAAATTATTTTATTTAATAAAAATTACTAATGACGTAAATTATACATGCAATAATCATAACAATGATACTACTGCTGTCATGAATGTCAGTGATCAAAATCTAACTTAAAGAATTCTGTTTGGAACTCCTGTGAGATCCAGTACAAATCCCCTTTATTTATGAGGCCCTCCATCTGGTCATCATATGCAACCCTCTGTGAAGGTATTTTTTATATTATCCAGAGTCCTCTCTGTTGGAGAGACCTCCATCCCTGTCCCCCATAATGAGTAGGGAAAAAACTTCAACTAAGATTAAGCAAAAAACTTCAACCAGAGGTTTCAAATACAGCTTAACACAGAGACTCCAACGTGAAGTCGTCTTTCTCCATCTCCATCATTTTCTGTTCTGATTTTATTTTCAGCATCTGCAAGGTAGTGAATTACCTGCCAGGAGACCCTACATTCTCTCTGAGGCTCATGTGCATTAGAAGAGAGGCTGCTTCTTTCAGGAGGCCCCTGAAGAATCCTGTTTGAGTCAAGTGCCTATCCCCGAACTAATTCCTGACGCCATGGGGGAAAATTAATCTTTTTTTTTTCATTAACATGAAAAAAAAATCTTTTGTTTAAATAGACTTAATTTTCTTAGAGCAATTTTAGGTTTAAATTATTCTTTTTAAAAAGGCCCATGATACTTCCCTTTTTAAAAAACTTTTTTTAAGATTTTTTTTTTTTAAGACTTTATCCATTTATTTGACAGAGAGAGAGCACAAGCAGGGGGAGCAGCAGTGGGAGAGGGAGAAGCAGGCTTCCCACGGAGCAGGGAGCCTGACGCAGCGCTCGAACCCAGGACCCTGAGATCATGACCTGAGCCAAAGGCAGAGACGCTTAACCGACTGAGCCAAACAGGCGCCTTGTGATACCTCTTTTTTAAACTTCATTCCCCTCATCCAATACACCATCCAATTCTGTTGGCTCTACCTCCAAAGCATATTTTGACTCCGTTCACTTCTTACCAGCCTGACTGTTACCACCACAATATGAATCACCACTATCTTGTATCTGGTCTACTTCCTGCAACAGTCTTCAAAGCAGCCTCCTTTGCTTCCACTCTTGGCCTCCTAAAGTCTCTTCTACAAGCGCAGGGTGATATTTTTAAACATTTTCCAGATCACATTATGCTTATGCTTCAAACCCTTCATCAGTTTCCCAATGTCCTTAGAATAAAATCAACTTCTTACCATGGCCTACAAGATCTCAGTCCATCTCTTCCCCTCATCCCCTGCCACTCTCCCTTTGTTCAGCATGTTTCTGCTGCTCTGGTCTTCCTTCTGTTCCTCAAACACCCCCAGGTATTCGGACCTTAGGGGTTTACAACTGCAGTTCTCTTACCACCTGCTCGATCCCTTGCCAATCAATGATTCTTTTTTATTTTCCTTATGAACCTTATGAACATGAGAAATCACTTTATTGTATACGTATGTACTCATTTGCTGTGTATCTCCTCACCATTCCTACAACTTCATTGAACTTAAGCTGTGAGGATGGAGCCTTTATCCAATAATCTTGTTCTTCGTTCTATTCCAGCACCCAGAATTATTCCTGGCATTCCATACATACTTTTTGAGAAGATGAATGAGCCAACTTTGGCTAAATTAATTTTTTTTAAGATTTTTATTTATTTATTTGACAGAGAGATAGAGAGAGCCAGAGAGCACAAGCAGGGGGAGCAGCAGAGGGAGAGCAGGGAGCCTGATGTGGGGCTCAATCCCAGGACCCTGGGATCACGAACTGAGCCGAAGGCAGACACTTAACCAACTGAGCCACGCAGGTGCCCCTGTTTTTTGTTTTTTGTTTTTGTTTTTTTTTCCTTTATAAAGGATTGCTGGAAGGGAAGACCCACAGAATCAAAGGAAGGGTTGAAGAATCAAAAGAAAAGGCTCAGAAAGGGCAGAAGAAACAATAAGGACCCAGGGAACACGTGGTTCCAACCATTTTTCCACCTTTTTTTTTTTTTTTTTTTTTTTTTTAAGATTTTACTTATTTATTTGCTAGAGAGAAAGAGAGAGTGAGAGTACAAGCAGGGGGAGTGGCAGGCAGAGGGAGAAGCAGGCTTCCCGCCTAGCAGGGAGCCCGATTCGGAGCTCCATCCCAGGACCCTGGGATCATGACCTGAGCCGAAGGCGGACGCTTAACCGACTGAGCCACCCAGGCGTCCCCCATTTTTCCACTGTATGTGGCTCCACTGAAGATGTGATTTTATGAAGAGAGTCAGACTGTCCTAGTGTGGGTCTCGTCAGCATCATATAGTTAGGAGACCTCAATTGACCTTCCCTTTAATAAACAATGGGAAAAAAGGTAATTCTTTTTTTTTTAAGAGTTTATTTATTTATTTGACACAGAGAGAGAGAGAGTGAGAGAGAGAGGACAAGCAGGGAGAGTGGCAGGCAGGCAGAAGGAGAAGGAGAAGCAGGCTCTCTGCTGAGCAAGGAGCCGGATGCGGGGCTCGATTCCAGAACCCTGGGATCAGGACCTGAGCCCAAGGCAGCCGCTTAACTGACTGAGCCACCCAGGCGCCCAAAAAAGGTAATTCTTTAAAAGAAATGCAGGGTTATTGTCCAAAAAGGGGAGAAACGAATGCTCCCACAGCCAAAAAAAAAAAAAAAAAAAAGGCATTAACAAATCTCTGCAATCCCTGACCTTGTCATCTACAAGACATCTACTTTATTCTAATATTAACTGATGCATACACAAGAAATGTAAATAGATTTTAATATTAACCTACATCAAATAAAAGAGTAAGATACAGCTATCAAAAATCATATAGCACATTCAGAAGATTTGCTCCTAAATGCTTTCTCTCTCCTATGACTCAGAAGAATTTAAAGGTCAGAGATGGTTCTACAAGACACCTCCTTTTGGATGTCCCAAACTGGACTAATTCATTTCCCTGATACCTGCTTCTCCTACCATATTATCTATCTCAGTTAACGATATTCTTCCTCCCTCCATGACCGACTTCGAAATTTGAGTACTCTTGTTTCCTCCCTCTTGATCAGCAAGTCCTATCAATTCTACTTTAGAAATTCTCAAAAGTATCCCTTCTTCCCCTTCCCCACTACCACTGCCCATGTTCAGGCCCTCATTGCTTCTGACCCTGAGTAGCTTTCTCAGTGATCCCCTGCCTCTTCACTCAGCCCACCTAACCCCATCTCCCATACAGTTGTCACACTTACGCTTCTAAAGCAAAGATCTAAATACGACAGTTCTCTGCTTTAAAAAGTTTCTATAGCACCATACTGCCACCACCACCACCGCCCCCCCCCCCTGCACATCTTGGTTGGAGTGACAGAACACAAAAGTCTCTCAGAATTGTTCATAAATGCAGTAGTTCTTTTTTTTTTCCTAGAGAGAGAGAGAGAGTATGTGTGTGTGTGTGTGTGTGCATGCACGTGCTAGGTGGGGGGAGGGGCAGAGGGAGAGGAAGAGAGAATCTTAAGCAGGCTTCAAGCCCAGTGAGGAGCCCAGTGTGGGGCTCCATCTCACAACCCTGAGATCCTGACCTTAACTGAAATCAAGAGTCGGATGCTTAACCATCTGAGCCACCCAGGTGCCTCTAAATGCAATAGTTTTTTTAAATCCAGGGTTCTTTAACCCTGCTGTACATAAGAAAAATCGGTGTTTTTAAGGAATACTGATGCTAGGGTCTCAATCTAAAAGAATCTTATTTAACTGGTCTGGAGTAGAGCTTGTACATCCATTTTTATTTTTTTTATTTTTTAAGATTTTATTTATTTATTTGACAGAGAGAGACACAGCGAAAGAGGGAACACAAGCAGAGGGAGAGGGAGAAGCAGGCTTCCCGCGGAGCAGGAAGCAGGACCCTGGGATCATGACCTGAGCCGAATGCAGATGCTTAACAACTGAGCCACTCAGGTGCCCCTTGTACATCCATTTTTTAAAACTTCCTCCCCAACCGCAGGTAATTCTAATGTGCAGTTAGGGTTGAAAACTACTAATTTGAAAGATGACTAGAGAGATACTTCTACTTCCAGACAGCATGAACTAATAGGGTCTATATTTATTTCCCCTCACTCTTGACAAAAATAACTAAAAAATCAGACAAAATATATTAAACAATGATTTTCAGGCACTGGCTATCAGGCAACATAGACAGTGATCTCAGAGACAAGAGAAACAAAATGAGCCCTTGCTTATTGCCCGAAGAGAGTTTACAGGTAGCAGTGGTATTCATTTACACAAAAACAGTAACAGTAATAGGGGATAGGAACATAATTATATACTTAAAATTAATTTTCCATTTTTGGAAAGGTTTAGGGCTTTTTCTTTACTTTCAATCTTTCTTCACACCAACAAATAGGCAAATAAAAAGTTTATATCTTCACTTTTCCTTAAGGTCATATTGGTATAACTAGAATTGGTTCTTTAAAATTTAGGTATCGTTTCTATTAAGCTGGAGATTTAATATTTAATCACAGAATAACACCTGTAAGAATCTTACAGCACAAAAAAAGTACAGAGAATTTTTTTAAAGGACAAATTTCAGGGCACTAAAGTGTAATAAAGCTCTCTTGGGTATCCTTCAAAGTTAAAAGACTCTCCTTTCAGATTAATGAAAACATTAGGATTTATAAAGCACAACGGGCACTGGAGATACGACCCGTGGTAGCTGCATTTGGTAAGGGATAAATGGAGTCTCCACATTGTAGGGAAGGGGGCCAAAAAAGACACTTTAAACTCATGTCCATGGCAGGTCAAATGATGCTGATCCAATTTAGAAAAGTATTATTATCTCATTGCTAATCTTCCCAAGGCTTAGTCCTCCAACTGTTCATGCCGCTACTTCTTTTCTTACCATCACCAGTTCTAGGAGCCAACCTTCTGGAAGAATGTGGTCCTACAGACTGAAATCCAGAACAGTGGGTGGTGCTCTAGTTGTTTGCCACAATGTATAACAAGGAGACCAGCTAATCTAGAAATGGATTAACTCTGCCTTTAGCACAGTATTGGGATGTGTTTTTTAAAAAACTTTTTGTGCTGGCGCCTGGGTGGCTCAGTCGTTAAGCATCTGCCTTCGGCTCAGGTCATGATCCCAGGGTCCTGGGATTGAGCCCCGCATCCGGCTCCCTGCTCAGCGGGAAGCCTGCTTCTCCCTCTCCCACTCCCCCTGCTTGTGTTCCCTCTCTCACTGTGTCTCTGTCAAATAAATAAATAAAATAAAAAACTTTTTGTGCTTTAGAAATGCCAAAACAACCTACTTTGACTCTTGTGGATGTATTTTAATTTCAAAATGGAAATATAATAGGCTAACAAAAATCTATTTGCTCTATAACAATTAATATGTTAATGTTTTTATAAAAGCAATTCCTTTCAGATGTTTCGATTAACATTTGAGTGACATAAAAAACGTTTCAGCATTTTTTTGTGTGTGTGTGAGTAAAGCGACAGAAGCTTATTAAATGACGATACAGAAAAAGCTTTCGAGTGAGAGGGGTCCCTACAAGGTTGCCTGTAAGCAGCAAGTTTCAGCATTCTTGAATACTAATATTTCACACAACTTAAGATAAAGCCATTGAGTTTAGCATTTTAAAGAAAAAAATTAAAATAAAAAAGGAGAATGGTAACTCACTGAGAAGCTATGTACCTAGTAACGCTCACTTTATACAAGAAGCAAAAGACATGAATCAAAGAGAAATAAATTCAAAATTTATTTATTTATTTATTTATTTATTTATTTTTTTTTTTTTTAAAGATTTTATTTATTTATTTGAGAGAGAGAGAATGAGAGACAGAGAGCATGAGACGGGTTAGGGTCAGAGGGAGAAGCAGACCCCCTGCCGAGCAGGGAGCCCGATGCGGGACTCGATCCAGGGACTCCAGGATCATGACCTGAGCCGAAGGCAGTCGCTTAACCAACTGAGCCACCCAGGCGCCCTAAATTCAAAATTTATATTAATGAATTTCAATATACCTCTCTCAATAATTGATTAAAAAAGTAGACACATGATATGGAAAACTTGAACAACATAATGAATCAACTCGATCTAACTGATCTTTATAAAACACACCCCTCAACAACAGCAGGGTACATAATCTTTTCCAGTGCACAAGGAACATTGACCAAGACAGATCATAATCTGGGCCATCAAACAATTCTCGACAAATTTAAAAGAATTCAAATCATCAAGACCACAATAGAATTAAATTAGAAATCAACAGCAGAAAGAAGTCTGAAAAATCCTCAAATGTCTTAAAACTAAACACACTCTTCTATATAACCCACAGAGCAAAGAATAAACTAAAAGTGAAATGGGAAGATATTTTAAACTGAATGAAGATGAATTCATGAGATATCAAAATTTGTGGGATAGAGTTAATGCAGTACTTGGAATGGAATTTATGGCACTAAAACACTTGTATTAGAAAAGAAAGTTCTTAAATCAATGATCTAAGCATCCACTTTAAGAAACTGGAAAAGGAACAGCAAATGAAATTCAAGGTAAGCAGAAGAAAGGAAACAATAAGGATCAAAGGTAAAGGAAATAAATTGAAAAGAGAAAAACAATAGAGAAAATTAATAAAGCCAAAGCCGGTTTTCTGAAAAGGTAAATAAAACTGATAAAATTCTAGTCAAGTTTATCAAAACAAAAAGGGAAGAGACAAATAAACACAATAATACACAAATAAACACAAATAAACATGAGAAAGATGATATCACTACAGACTCTACAAATATCAAAGGACTAATAAGAAAATTGTATTTCTGGGGTGCCTGGGTGGCTCAGTCGGTTAAATGTCTGCCTTCTGCTCAGGTCATGATCCCAAGGTCCTGGGAACAAGCCCCCTTGACGTTGGGCTCCCTGTTCAGCAGGGAGTCTGCTTCTCCCTCTTCCTCTGTCCCTCCCCCTCCACTTATGCTCTGTCTTTCGATTTCTCTCTCAAATAAATAAATAAAATCTTAAAAAAAAACACATAAAATCATATTTCAATTTTCAAAACTGAAAAGTTTATGGCAATAAAGTTGACAACTTAGATAAAATGAACAAATTTCAGGGTACCTTGGTGGCTCAGTTGGTTAAGCATACAACTCTTGGTTTCAGCTCAGGTCATGCTCTCAGGGTCCTGGGATTGAGCCCCAAGTTGGGCTCCATGCTCAGCAGAGAGTCTACTTCCTCCCTCTCTCTCCCTTTGCCCCTCACCCCACTCATGTACTCTTTCTCTCTAAAACAAATAAATAAATAAATCTTTTTTTAAAAAAATGAACAAATTTCTTGGACTACACGAATTAACAAAACTTTCCCCAGAAAAAAGATAAACCAAATAGTCCTATATTTATTAAGGAAATTGAATTTGGGGTTGCCTGGGTGGCTCAGCTGGTTAAGCATCTGCCTTCAGCTCAGGTCATGATCCCACGGTCCTGGGATCGAGCCCCACATCGGGCTCCTTGCTCAGCAGGGAGCCTGCTTCTCCCTCTGCCTGCCACTCCCCCTGCTTGTGCTCTCTCTCTCTGACAAATAAATAAGCAAATAAATAAAAAGGAAATTGAATTTGTAGTTAAAAACCTTCGCACACAGAAAAAACTAGGCTTAAAATTCTTTACTAGTGAATTTAATCAAACATTTAAGGAAGAAATAATGCAATTTCCACCTAAACTCTCTCCCAATATTGAAGGGATGGGAATATTTCCCAACTCATTTTTGGAGGCCAACATTATCCTTATACAAAATTCAGACAAAGGTATTATAAATGAAGAATACAAACCAATATCCCTCATGAACACAGATGCAAAAATTCTTAAAATTGTGGCAGATCTAATCCAACAATATATAGAAAGTATAACATATCATTACTAAGTGAGATTTCTCCCAGGCGCCCAATGTTGATTTTAACATTCTTAAATCAATCAGTGTAATTCACTAAATTAACAATATAAAAAAAGAAAAATGATACAGTAATCTCAATAGATGTATAATTAGACATCCATTCCTAATGAAAACTCTCAGAAAACTAAGAATAGAAGGGAACTTCCTCAGCCTGATAAAAGGTACCTATGAAAAACCTTCAGGTAACATCATACATAATGATAAAAGACTGAATGCCTTCCTCCTAAGATCAGGAACAAGGCAAAGATGTTTGCTCTCACTATTTCAATTTAACTTTGTACTGGAGGCTCTAGCTAGTGTGATAAAGCAAAAATAAATAAACAAACAAACAAATAAATAAATAAATAAATGACAGATAGACATTGAGATTGGAAAGAGGAGTAAGATTTCATCTCTCTTTTTTGGGGGATGACATCATCATGTAGAAAATTCTATGGAATCTATAAAAAAATCTATTAGAACTAAACAGTGAATTTAGCAAAGCTGAAGGATACAAAATCAATATACAAAGATCAATATAAAGTAGCAATGAACAATCAGAAATGGAAATTTTTAAGATGTTATCATTTATAATAGAATTAAAGATATGAAGAATTTAGGCATAAGTGTCTCTAAGATACATAGTGTACACTAAAAACGTAAAACACTGGTGAGAGAAATTAAAGACATTATTGTTATTATTATTTTGGATTGGATAATTCTTCATTGCAGGGACTGTTCTGTGCATTGTAGAATGTTTACCAGCATTCCTTACCTCCATCTGCTAGATGCCCATATCACCCTTGCCCTGAGTTATGATAAACAAAAATGTGTCCAGATACTGTGAGACACAGTTGAGAACCACTAACCTAATAAATGGAGATATGCACTATGTTTATGGATCAGGAGACTCAAATTGTTAAAATATCAATTCTCTCCAAATTAATCTATAGGCTCAATACGATCCCACTCAAATCACCAGCAGGATTTTTGTCTGTATTGACGAGTGGATTCTAAAATGTATATGAGAATACAAAGGACCTAGAATAGCCAAAATGATTTTAAATAAGAAGGACAAAATTGGAGGACTTACACTACATGATCTTAAAACTTAAAAAGAACTGCTGTGATCAAGACAGTATGGAGTGGGATGAGGCATCAGTGGGAGTGGTCGGGTGGCAGGAGGAGCCATACAGGATGGGGAGCTGCCAATTAAGCTGATCTACATAACAACCTCCCCGAAGCACTGAGACTTGGTGGGAGAGCCCACCAGGGAAAAGCCAGTGGGGAGCCTGGCCAGGATTGGTGAAGCTCTGGGCAAGAAGCTGGAGGAAAGGGGCTTTGACAAGGACTATGTGGTCCTTGGTCAGTTTCTGATGCTAAAGAAAGATGAAGATCTCTTCCGGGAATGGCTGAAGGACACATGTGGTGCCAACGCCAAGCAACCCTGGGACTGCTTCGGAGGCCTTTGAGAGTGCTGCAAGGCCTTCTTGTGAGGCTCTCTGGATGGGCCCCCAAACCCAGCCCCAGCACTGAGTCTCCAGAGTTTACAGCGCATGGGGACTCCTCCCCTGTCCTCTACAAAGGAAGAGATTGCCGTTGTCATATCACCTATGATGTACTCCAAGGTCTTTGGGAGTTCTCTCCCCTCACCATTTCAATTTTGCTTTGCTTTTTTTTTTTTGAATTCTCACTCTCATGCATTTCCCTTCTCCTACCCCTGCCAGTTTCAAGTCAACAATTATCAGCTTTTCCAAGTGGATTCCTGGCCCTTCCCTCACCCCCACTTCCATCTCTGGTCTGTCTTACGCTATTTGTCTCCTTTTTTGGCAGAACAGGCAGTATCCTTGTAAAGTGTTTTTAAATCAATAAAGTCAGTGGCTTTCAAAAAAAAAGACAGTATGGTATTGGTCTTAAAATAGACAGATCAATGGAACAGAATAGAAAATTCTGACATAGACCCACATATATTTGATCAGTAGATTTCAATGAAAGTGCCAAGGCAATTAAATGGAGAAAGAACAGAATTCTCAACAAATAGTGCTTGAACAAGTGGATATCCATATGCATAAAATGAACCTTGTACCACATACAAAAGTTAACTCAAAATGAATCATAGACCAAACATAAAATGTAAAACTATAACATTTCTAGAAGAACACATAGGAGTGTGTGTGTACCAAACACATTGGTAGTTTGTACTTACTTTGGCAAAATTTAAATTTAAATTTTTCTGGTCTTCAAAAGACACTTATTAAAATGGAAAGACAAGATATAGATTGAGAGAACATGTTTGCAAAGTACCACTATAATAAAGACTTATATTTCAAATACATAAGGAACTCCCAAATTTAACCATAAAAAAGCAAACAACTCAATAAAAAATGGGCAAAAGATTTCAACAGACACTTCACCAAAAATATACAGATGGTAATTAAGCACATAAAAAGATGTTCAACATCAGTAGTCACGAGGGCAACACAAATCAAAATCATAAGATACCATTTTGCACACACTAGAATGGCTCTAATAAAAAAGACAATAGTAAGTGTTGACAAGAATGTGGAGAAATGGGGGTGCCCGGGTGGCTCAGTCAGTTAAGTGTCTGCCTTCGCCTCAGGTCATGATCCCAGGGTCCTGGGATCGAGCCTCATGTCAGGCTCCCTGCTCAGCCGGGAGTCTGTTTCTCCCTCTCCCTCTGCCTCAGCCCCCTGCTTGTGCTCTCTCTCTCTCTCAAATAAATAAATAAATAAATAATCTTAAAAAAAAAGAAGAAAAGAAATTTACCTAAGAGAAATGAAGGCCTATGTCCACACGAAGACTTGTACATGAATGTTCATAGCGGTGTTATTTGTCATAGTCCAAAACTGAAACAAGATAGCTGGTGAATTAATAAACAAACTGTGGCATATCCATACAAGGGAATACTACTCAGCAACAAAAGAAAATGAAATATTGATACCCACGACATCATGGATAAATCTCAAAATAATTATACTGAGTGAAAGAAGCCAGACAAAAACAAAGAGTACCTACCATATCATTCCATTTATATAAATTTCTAGAAAATGCAAACTAACATATAGTGACAGAAAGCAGATCAGTGGTTGATTGCCTGTGTGTTAGTGGGGGCAAGAAGAGCCAGGAGGGAAGATCATAAAAGGGAAGAAGGAAACTTTTTGGGATGATGAGCATGTGATAATTTCACAGATACAGACATATGTCAAAACTTTTCAAATTGTACACTATAAATTTGCCCAGTTTGTTTTATGTCAACTATATCTCAATAAAGCAGTAACAAAATAATAATTACAAAAAGAGAGATGGCTAAAGAGACATACGGGTTGAAGTCTGATGTTAGAAATGTAACCTTCTCTGACATCATTCCCCCCCACAGTTTTCTGCAGGTTCCAGGCTATCCACCTAGAACATGCAGTCAGCTAGGGTTCAAAAATGTACCCTGAGGCAGATTGCCACCAGCTGGCAACTCACTTAATTCCTCCTTTTAAACAATTGCATACTTGAAAGAGGCTCACTTTTGAATTAAATCCTCATTGAAAAGTTCTATCACAGCATGGGTCTCATTTCAAGAAAGCATTTTCCCAGGGCCATACATTTGTTTTATCGCTCTGCTAAAATTTGCCTCCCATCCAACCCTGGCTTCATTATTTTGTTAGGCCAGACAGAATTCACCTCTTATGTATGTGCAAAGCCCTCTCTGGTCCTCTGCTTCTTAGCATCACATTCAGTAGCCATTAATCACCTGGCTCATATTGCCAGCATGTAGGGGCTATAACAAGCCCCACCCCACTTCCCTGCCCCTATCATGAATTTTACCTAAAGGAAAGTGAGCTTTGATGTCTGAAATGTAAACTTTACAGTGAAGACAAACTGGTTCAGAGAAAAGATGTGCCAACACTTGAAACGGACACAAGGATTCCCAGGCCAAACAGATAATTACCTAACTGAAAATATTAGCATGTCAGAAATAGAAAAAAAAAGAAGTACATAAGAAGAGAGGTTGATCATTAATGACACGCACCATTCAGGAAAAAAGAACCCACTTGTATCCCCTGTTAACTCTCTTTATTTTTTTTTTAAGATTTTTTTTTTAATTTATTCATTTGACAGAGACACAGAGAGAGAGAAAGCATGAGCTGGGGACAGGGGGAGAGGGAGATGGAGAAACAGGCTCCCCGCCGAGCCAGAAGCCCAATGTGGGGCTCGATCCCAGGACCCCAGGATCACGACCTGAGCCGAAGGCAGATGCTCAACCATCTGAACCACCCAGGCACCTCTGTTAACTCTGTTTAAAGCTTTAAATTTTTTAAAAATCTGGAATGCACTGATTATTTTCCCTTGTTCTAAATTCATTTTACAAAAAACCTTTTGCTTATAATTTGTTTTTCAAACACAGCGAGTATGCCAAGAGACCTCACTAAGCAACAGAAGAGGGTCTAGTTTCCTGAGATGTGAGAATCCTCATTTTAATTTTTGATAATAAATCCTCATTATAATAATTTGCCTTTCTGGGTTTATATAGTAGTCTTGTGAATTTAATACCAGCCTGAGAAACAGACTCAACAAGGTAAAGACCAGATTCTAATATATTTTCCAAGATAACATCACTTTGTATGACCTTTTGGGACACAGTCTGCTTTCCCTGAAGTCTGTTTTCCTTTCATTTATTTGTTTGTTTATTTATCCTTTCCACAGTTCATCTTTCTGCTACAGCACTTCATACTATAGTTAGATGAGCATAGTTTACAAACCATAGATTCTGACCTACTTGAGGGTAGTTTTGCATCTAGTTTTGTACCGGCCTCCACCATTGTTGCTCAATAAATAACAGAATTAAATTGAATCCCGATAATGTGCAAAGGTGTTTTCTTCCATTTTTTAGTTGATTTGATAGTTGGAAAATTGGACACCAAAAACACCCCTACCCAAGTACAAACCTCTAATACTCATAAACCTCTAATACTATATAGATAAGACGGGTATGGTTTTGAAAGTAAAGGAGTGTCCTCCTAGATCAGTTGGTAGAGCATGCACTCTTGATCTCAAGCACCACTTTAAGTGGGCGTGGAGCCTACTTAAAAATAGACAAACAAACAAACAAATGGATGCAGGGCGGAGCCGACACAGGGCTATATCTCAGGATCCTGAGATCTTGACCTGAACCAAAATCTTGAGTCCAATGCTTAACCGAGCCACCCAGGTGCCCCAGTTTTTTGTTGTTGTTGTTGTTGTTTTTTAAGATTTTATTTATTTATTTGAGAGAGAGAGAGCCTGAGCATGAACATGCGGGAGGGGAAGAGGGAGAGAGATAAGCAGACTCCCTGCTGAGCAGGGAACCTAACATGGGCCTCCAACCCAGGACCCTGGGATCAGGACCTGAGCAGAAGGCAGACACTTAACCAACTGAGCTACCCAGGCACCCCCCTTTTCTTAAAGTTTTTATTTTAATTCTGGTTAGTTAACAGACAATGTTATATTAGTTTTAGGTGTTGCCTCAACTCCTTAAAAGCAGTCATTTTTGGGCGCCTGGGTGGCTCAGTTGGTTAAGCGACTGCCTTTGGCTCAGGTCATGATCCTGGAGTCTCGGGATCGAGTCCCGCATCGGGCTCCCTGCTCAGCAGGGAGTCTGCTTCTCCCTCTGACCCTCCCCCACCTCATGTGCTCTCTCTCTCTCTCTCTCTCTCTCTCAAATAAATAAATAAAATCTTTAAAAAAAAAAAGCAGTCATTTTTTTTTATGGGTTTCTTAATAGAAATGTGATTCCTTTAAGCACTGTTAACTGAATGTCTTTGACTCTGTTTTCTCACAGTGGACAGTGTGATGAATAAATACAATTAAGTGTGAATAAACTAGTTTCCTAGTTTACAAATAAAGCACAGTCCTAAACACGGAGAACAGTTTTCATTAATATTTAGTTCTGTAATTAATCCTCAAAAGATTGTGATTTTTATACACGGGAAACTGAGGCCTAGAGAAATGAAGTTCCTTTTTTCATATCCCAGTTAGTTAATGGCAGCTTAGAGACTGAAGACACGATTGCCTCGTAGTATGAGTTATGAGTACTGGGTTCTCATAAAAGAGTAAGCTAAAAATGCTAAGCCAAGAAATGCTTATTTCAAAAAAGGCAGTAGCACAATCTGTCTCTTCTCCGAAAAATCATATGCATGGCAGATTTTTGTCCTGCTGATGCTACATGACGAAAATGTAGGCCTAATCTGTCCAGTCTTCCATCTCAACGCAAAGGAAGGGGCTGAGTTTAAATGGAGCTTGTCCTGCACGGCCTCATCCGGCCAACAGGCATGGCTCCAACTCTGTAGGGGAAGAGACCTAGCCTAGAAAGAAAGAACCATCACCAACCCCCACCCTGCTGTCTGTATCTTAGATAAATAAAAAGTATATGTATAAAAAAAAGGGGGGGGGGTGTTAGATAAAGCAGCGGGTACTCCTTCAATTGAACACCCGCGCGCATTTCCTGATCCTCTGTCTTCTTTTGCTATCCCTAATGCTTCCACCCAGGCACGGCCTTCTGCATCATGTGTTCATCTCTCCTTCGACTCGACCCAACAGCCATGGCCTCGACCTCATCTGCACCAACAAAGCGGGTGTCTACACACATCAAGCAAAGACCTCGGGAGCGAGACGCGTTTCCCAAGCCTCAGTCCGGTACGATCCAGCGCCACACCTTTATTTCTAGGCAACTCCCCCACTGGCTCTTCCCCTCTCTCCCCGGCCACCAGCCGCTTCAGCCCCCGCAGACCCTCTCCCCGGGGCCCCCCAACCCTCTCCAAGCTGAGGTCACTCGGCGCACACCCCTCCCAGGCGCCGGGATCTCCAGCCGCCCTAGGTCCCAGCCCCGGGCGCCGTGCCCCTGCCCAGCGCCCCGCGCGCCGCCAATCCCGGCGCAGACCGCGGGCTCCCGGGCTCCCGCAGAGCTCCTGCGGTGCTCTCACCTCATCCAGGGTGCGGCCGCCGCCGCTGCCTCTTCCTCCTCGGCCGCCGCTGCCCAGCTCCCGGCCGGCTCGGGCTGCCGTCGCTCCCGGCCGGGAGACTGCGGCGAGGGCTGTGGGGCTCGCGCCGCGTCCCCGGAGCAGTAAGGCGCGCGGTGCGCCCGGCGGGACGCGCGGCAGCAGCAGCTGCAGTCGCAGGGGCGGTGGCAGCAGGACCCGCTCTCGGTCCTCTTCATGGGTTTCCTGGGCCCGGCCGCTCCAGTCCGGGTTACCGTCCCTGCTTGGGTTTCCTACGGTCTTCCCGCACTGCCAGGGAGCATCCTCCGGGCATGGATGGTGGCGGAAACCTGGAAGGACCAGGCCTCCTCCGCGGCTGCCTCTGTCACCTGCTCCGCCCAGATTGCTTCTGTCCCTGGCGCACAAACACCCGCCGCTGCCTCTTCACCCTCTCATCAGCCCATTCTCTCTCCACCCGCTACCTCAACCTGGAAACCTTTTCATTCCCGGATGGCACTCTTTTTTGTCTTCCTATCCGCTCCATTGTCACCGTCCTCAATTTCCAACCTTAAAAGTTTCTCCTTTTCTCACTCCCTCTCCCCATATTTTCCTGGGTTGTGTCTTCCTCCTCCCTCCAACTCAGCCAGCCTCTTCTACATTATTACATTATTACATTATTCTTTGCTCAGAATCACTACTTCTCCGGGCCGTTGGCTAACCCCGTTTCTCCCTCTTTCTCTCTTAAAATCTTTTTTCCCCCTCTCAATTTTCCCTTTAGTTGTTGTTAAACAACAAAACAAAAACCCTTCTCCTAAATAACCTCAGTTTTCCTTCCCGTTGAGACTTTCTGATTTCCATTTTTCATGAAGAATTCATAGTAAAGTATATATAGCTTGGTATCCCTAAAGGGGATGAATTCATGGTTAAAAAACAGTTCATAGGTCAAATAAATCCTCCACTTAATGTTCATTCTGAAAAGCCTTTTTTTATATTCCAGTGTCCTTTAAGAACAGAAGCTAGTCAGGATCCAGCAAAGCAGAATGCTTCTTGCTACACTATATAAACAAGACTTGCAACAGGGGTTCATCTTTGGAGTAGGCACTATGGGCCCCAAAGTTTATAGACAAAAGTCAATATGGACTATTGATGGATTCAGTGTAAACAAAGAAACTTACCTTAACACCTTTTCCTCCCAAGTCTGCTGTTCAGGCCTCTGCTTTTTTTTTTTTTTTTAACCCAACACTATCATCCACCCAGTTGCCCAAGCCCCAAACTTGGGAGTGGTCAGAGACTTATCTCTCTCACTCATTCACCTCATCCAGTCTTTAATTCTACTTCTTTACTGTTTATCTTAAGTGCTCCCTCTTATCATGATTCCAAATGTCTCCAGAAAATGACACTATCAGGTATCTCATTCTCTCTTTCAAACTTTAATCTGTATCTTTACCTCTGTTTCCCCCCCAATATATTTTACCTGGGCAATTTACCCTACCACTCCCATCTCTTCTAGAATTCTTAATTATCTCTTAATTATCTTTCGTTGTCTTTGTATCTTTGGCCTTACCTTCTCCTTTAGGTCCACCCCCCTCTTTTTTTCTTTAAGATTTTATTTATTTATTAGAGAAAGAGAGAGCAAGAGCGAGAGAGAGAGAGAGAGAGAGAGAGCATGAGCAGTGGGGAGGGGCAGGAGGGAGAGGGAGAAGCAGGCTCTCCACTGAGGAGGGAGCCAGATGTGGGGCTCAATCCCAGGACCCTGAGATCATGACCTGAGCCTAAGGCAGACACTTAACCGACTGAGCCACCCCGGCACCCCATGGTCCACCCCCACTCTTATAAACATGCTCAAGTCTCCTCATCTCGAAAATAAGGTCCTCCCACCTCTAACTACCATATCTCTGGCTTCCCTTCATTACCCAACTTGCTTAAACACACTGTATGCATTTGATAGCTATACTTCCTGACTTCCATTCATTTTTTTTTAAAGATTTTATTTATTTATTTGAGAGAGAGAGAGTGCGAAAGAGCACAAGCACGGGGAGGGGCAGAGAGAGAGAGGGAGAAGCAGGCTTCCCATTGAGCTGGCAGCCCAAGGCGGGGCAGGGCTCCATCCCAAGACCCTGGGATCAGGACCTGAGCCTAAGGCAGATGCTTAACTGACCAAGCCACCCAGGTGCCCCTCCATTCATTCTTTTTTTTTTAAGATTTTATTTATTTGACAAAGAGAGAAAGAGCACAAGTAGGGGGAGAGGCAGGCTGAGGTAGAGGGAGAATCAGGCTCCCCGATGAGCAAGGAGCCCAATGCGGGGCTCGATCCCAGTACTGTGGGATCATGACCTGAGCGGAAGGCAGACGCCCAACCCACTGAGCCATCCAGGTGCCCCCCCTCCATTCATTCTTTACCATGTCATTCTCTGCAGTCAGGCTTCTTATCCTATTACTTAGCTGAAGCTGGTGTCTTAGCAGTCTGACTTTGGCTTTGCCCACAGACAGGTAGGAGATTTGATCTAATATACAAAATAAAAGGAATGAGATTCCTTAATTAATTTTTTGAGGTTCCTTAATTTATTTTTTTTAAGATTTTATTTATTTATTTGACAGAGAGAGAGCGAGAGAGAGCGCACAAGCAGGGGGAGTGGGAGAGGGAGAAGCAGGCTCCCCGATAAGCAGGGAGCCTGACACGGGACTTGATCCCAGGATGCTGGGATCATGACCTGAGCCGAAGGCAGACGCTTAACTGACTGAGCCACCCAGGCGCCCGAGGTTCCTTAATTTAAAGAGAATATGCCATCTTCGTTCGTTCAGGCAAATAAATAGGTCAGTGAAATTACTGCAAACTCAAGAGGTAAGAAGTGCTGAAGCTTCCAGTTCCATTTAGGATGAAAGAGCATGCATCAGACTAACTTCCCCTCTGGGTGGGGGGTAGGATAGAATAGAATATATAAATGTTTGTAAATATAGAAAAACATCAAAACAACTCTTTGAAGAAACGGAAGAGTAACCAAAGCAGTCAGGGCTTGAATCTATGATCCTGAAAGAGGAGAAGAACATGAAGTGGGCTCCATATTCACCCTAAAATTTTTCTCCTGAGGGAATTTTCCAACCAAGTGCTAGAATATAAAGTCCAAGTAAAAGCTGGCAGTATTACTGGGCTGAAGAGTCAAAGGTCAAAGTTCAGAGCTGCTAAAGTGGCTGGGACTTGAGGGAGCACTCCCAGAGAAAGAAGAATGGCAGAGACGTAGTTCAATAATCTAGTGCAAGGACACCCGAGTGGCTCAGTTGGTTAAGCGTCTGCCTGTGGCTCAGATCATGATCCCAGGGTCCTGGAATCAAGCCCCACATTGGGCTCCCTCTGTCTGCCTCTCCCCTGCTTGTGCTCACTCTCTGTCTCTGACAAATAAATAAATAAAATATTTTTTAAAAATCTAGTGCAAATTCTCCTCAGGGTAGTGTCCAGTTGTAAAGCCCAACATGCACAAAGCAAGATTAGACACATACACACACCAGAAAACAGCAGTTTAGAGGCTAATGGGCTTGTTGGTGGGCATAAAGAATACCAATGGATCACTTTGATGTAGCCAAGTAGAGATTTCAGCACCTAATGATGAAGGATAGTTGGAAGGCAGACAGGCAGGGACAAGGGGCCCCCGCCCTAAGAGGAAATCACTCTTAAAAGGATTTTACACCACCCTGGAAGGAGCCCTCCACCCTTTCCCATGTGATAGATAGATGACAAAAACCTGATTGGATGGTAGGCACGTGGAGGGTTAATCATATTAAAACGGCCCACCAGATGTTTATAGCAGCAATGTCCACAATAGCCAAACTGTGGAAAGAGCCAAAATATGCGTCAACAGATGAATGGATAAAGAAGATGTGGTATATATATACAATGGAATATTATGCAGCCATCAAAAGGAAAATGAAATCTTGCCATTTGCAATGACGTGGATGGAACTGGAGAGTGTTATGCTGAGCGAAATAAGTCAATCAGAGAAAGACATGTATCATATGACCTCACTGATATGAGGAATTCTTAATCTCAGGAAACAAACAAAGTTGCTAGAGTGGTAGGGGGTGGGAGGGTTGGGGTGGCTGGGTGATAGACATTGGGGAGGGTATGTGCTATGGTGAGCGCTGTGAATTGTGCAAGACTGTTGAATCACAGATCTGTACCTCTGAAACAAATAATACATCATATGTTAAAAAGAAGAAGAAGAAGATAGCAGGAGGGGAAGAATGAAGGGGGGGAAATCGGAGGGGGAGATGAACCATGAGAGACTATGGACTCTGAGAAACAAACTGAGGGTTCTAGAGGGGAGGGGGGTGGGAGGATGGGTTAGCCTGGTGATGGGTATTAAAGAGGGCACGTTCTGCATGGAGCACTGGGTGTTATACACAAACAATGAATCATGGAACCCTACATCAAAACCTAATGATATTGTAATGTATGGTGATTAACATAACATAATAAATAAATAAAACGGCCCACCAACAAGCCCATAAAAACCCCGATATTTAGAAACTCCGGTGGCAAGCCTCTTGTTGTTGGGAGCTTTGTACTATCATTTTGCTATCCCTCAATAAACCTTCCTTTCCTGCCCACCACTCTGTCCAGTCTACTACTTCATTCTTTGAAGCAGCATGACCAAGAACTGTGGGCACCAACACAGACAAAAAAATCCTGTAACACTGATACAACTTGGACTTCAAACCTCTCCAAGGTAAAGAGACATCCAGGGCTTTCATTTGAGACTCAAAAATGTTGCACTCTTAGAGTAAGGGCAATACAGTACTGAAATAAGAATCGATCTAACAAAGCTTAAAGCCAAGTCTTTACAGAATCAAAGTGATCCATTGGTATTCTTTATGCCTACCAGAACAAAACTTAACTCTATGGAGGTAGATAACATCATCCACAACCTCTACAGTTTTTTGCTCCACAATGTCAAAAATCTTACATAAAATTAAGAGGCATGCTAAATCCAAATCCAAATGACTAAACATGAGGAGAAAAGTTGTTTTTTTAAAGATTTTATTTATTTATTTGAGAGAGAGAGAGAGCACGCAGGAGCACAAGCAGAGGGGAGAAGGAGAGGGAGAAGCAGACTCCCCACTGAGCAGGGAGCCCGATGCAGCACTCGATCCCAGGACCCTGGGATCATGACCTGAGCCGAAGGCAGACGCCCAACTGACTGAGCCACCCAGGTGCCCCTAGATGGACATTCTAAATATAAAAATACAATAACTAGGGGCGCCTGGGTGGCTCAGTCGGTTGGGCATCTGCCTTCGGCTCAGGTCATGATCCCAGGGTCCTGGGATCGAGCCCCGCATCGGGCTCCCTGCTCCACGGGAGGCCTGCTTTTCCTTCTCCCACTCCCCCTACTTGTGTTCCCCCTCTTGCTGTGTCTATCTCTGTCAAATAAATAAATAAAATCTTTAAAAAATAAAAATACAATAACTGGAAGTAAGACCCATTGGTGTGTTCAACAGTAGTTTGAATGCAGCAGAAATCGGCATCCATGAAGTGGAAGATAGGTCAATAAAAAATTCCAAAATGAAGGACAGAAAAAGGGGGAGGGAAGAGCAGAGCATAACAGGCATTTGGAATACAGTCAAAAGGTATATTATATGTGTAATTGTAGTCCTTCAGAGAGACGAGACAGAGAATGGGCTAGAAGTAATACTTGAGGAGATAAAGACCAAGAATTTTCTAAAACTGATAAAAGACATTGACTTGTCAGGTTCCAGAAGGTTAGCAAACAGCAAGTAGAATAAATCACCAATATATCTCAGAAATAATAGAAGCAGTTGCAATTTAGAAATTTGATGAAGGCAATTCTGCCCTTGAAACAAAGGGGAAAATCTTGACCAGGAGGCAGTTCTCATAGACCTAATCAACTCCATAGCTTTTATACAGTGGCAGGAGTCATTGTGCAGGGGCTGAAAAGAAACACACACAAGAAAGGATGGAAATTATGTCACTAAACAGAATTTATACTCAAATCAGCCCTTGGGTGTCAGAAAAAGAAGGAGTTGAAAGGGGGAAATGAAAATGAATAGGTTTGATTTGTTGGTGGAAAATCAATAAGCTCATTAAACCGTAGTTAGTAACTAAACTGAGACTGCCAACCTGTAAATTTCTAAATTTTGTATAGCAAGGCAGGAAGATCTCAAGTGTCCTACTCCAAAAGAGGAAATGATTTCTAAAGGGGATTTCCACCTCCACCTGCCACATATTAAACACAGTACCGTAAACAATTGAAACTACGTTTACAAGTCACAGGTTCAGATAACTGGCATAAAATGATTGGTAAGCCAGAGAAGCTTAAACTGAAAAGGTTTTCTCCTCTTTCTCTACCCAACATTGAATTTCTGCTATGATGTTTGGAAACAGCTATGTGGTTCTGAGTTATCCCAAGAATTAAACTGGGTTCTTTTTTTTTTTTTAAGATTTTATTTATTTGACAGAGAGAGCACAAGCAGAGGGAGAGAGAGGGAGAAGCAGGCTCCCTGCTGAGCAAGGAACCTGATGTGGGACTCGGTCCCAGGACCCTGGGATCATGACCCAGGATGAAGGCAACTGCTTAAACGACTGAGCCACCCAGGCGTCCCTAAACTGGGTTCTGATATAATTTTGTTTGGGTAGCTCTACGGCCTTGGAATTGACTTAAAATTTTTTTTTGGCTTTGTTAAAGTGTCCTATTACATTTTGTGTTGTTTGAAAGTGAAAGACATCAGAAATTTTGATTGAATCAATCCAACCTAATGATACTACAGAAAATATCTAGTAAAAACAGCTGAAGCTATAGCCGATGAAAGAATCCTGATTCTACCCAGGCACCTGATTAAGAATTCTGCTGGCTGACAAAATATGGAAGCAACCCAAGTGTCCATCGATAAATGAATGGGTAAAGAAGATGTGGTATATAGATATACACACACACACATATACACACATACCATGGAACATTACTCAGCCATAAAAAAGAATGAAATCTTGCCATTTACAACAACATGGATGGATCTAGAGCATATAATGTTAAGTGATATAAGTCAGTTAGAGAAAGACAAATACCATATAATTTCACTCATATATGGAATTTAAAAAACAAAACAAACACAGGGCACCTGGGTGGCTCAGTTGGTTGAGTATCTGACTGTTGGTTTTGGCTCAGGTCATGATCTCATGGGTCATGGGATAGAGCCCCATATTGGGCTCACGCTCAGCAGGGAGTCTGCTTGAGAGTCTCTCCCTCTGCCCCTCCCCCCACTCGTGAGCTCACTCTCTCTCAAATAAATAAATCTTAAAAAATCTTAAAAAAAGAAAAAGAAACAAAACAAACAGAAAAAAAAGAGACATAGAAAAATGTCAGACTTAAATATAAAACAGCCTTAAATATGGAGAACAGACTGATGGTTGCCAGAGGGGAGGTGGGGGGATATGAAATAGGTGAAAGGGACTAAGAGTACCCTTATCATGATGAGCACTGAGTAATGTGTACAATTGTTGAATCACAATATTGTACAGCTGAAACTAATATAACACTGTATGTTAAGTATACTGTAATTAAATAAAGAAATAATAAAACAAATTAAAATAAATAAAAATTTAAAAAGAGAATTCTGGGGGTACCTGGCTGACTCAGTCAGAAGAGCATGGAACTCTTGATCTTGGGGTCATGAGTTCAAGCCCCATGTTGGGTGTAGAGATTACTTAAATACATAAATAAACTTAAAAAAAATTAAAAAAGAATTCTGCTGGCGGAGACTGAGTAGAATAGATAATTTCAGAATAACATTTTTGCATTATAATTTCTGTGAGTGGTAAGGAGTCTGGATTTTCTATGGGGTTTAATTTATAAATGGGAGGGGATTTAATCTCTTAATTTTTCTCCTGGAAACTTGGTAATGAAAAAAGGTTAATATCCAAATTTGAAGCATCTTCTGATATTGTATAATTTTAGTGTGTTTCTCTTGACATTTTATTTCACTACATGATTTTTAGTGTACTATGTTAGATAACAACAGGTTAATAATTTAGCTTGGTAAATGGAATAGGAAATAGTAGTTCTTAGGCCTTCAGACTCAGACTGGAGCTATACTACCAGCTATTCTGGATTTCTAGCTTGTAGATGGCCATTCTAATAGGTTTATGACGGTATCTTATTTTCATTATATTTTGCAATTATCTAATGTTGGACTCTGCACTGGGCATGGAGCCTGCTTAAGATTCTCTCCCTCTCCCTCTGCCCTTAGCCCCTCTCTCTCCCCCTCTCTAAAAAACAAACAAACAAACAAACAAAACCCAGCTGGGATTGTGATATGGATTGTAATGAACATGCAATTATTGTTATTTTAACAGTTATTTGGGAATTATTGTTATTTTTTTTTAAAAGATTTTATTTATTTATTTTGACAGAGAGAGGGAACACAAGCAGGGGGAATGAGAGAGGGAGAAGCAGGCTTCCCGCCAAGCAGGGAGCCCAATGTGGGACTCAATTCCAGGACCCTGGGATCATGACCTGAGCTGAAGGCAGATGCTTAACGACTAAGCCACCCAGGCACTCCCTGGAATTATTGTTCTTTTAACCCCATTAAATCTTTCAATCCATGAACATGGGATGTCTTTCCACTTATTTAGGTTTTCTTTAATTTCTTTCAACAGTGTTTTATAGTTCTCAGTCTATAAATCTTATACTCCTTTTGTTAGAATTACCTAAATATTTCATTTATTTTTCTGCTGTTGTAAATGGAATTGTGTTCCTAATTTTATTTTGGATTGTTCATTTTTAGTGCATAGAAATACAATTGATTTTTGCATATTGATCTTGTATCCTACAACTTTGATAAATTCACTTATTCTATTTTTTGTGGATTATTTAGAATTTTTTTTTTCAAAAGATTTATTTATTTGTTTTAGAGAGAGAGAGAGCATGAGCAGGGGAGGAGCAGAGGGAGAGGGAGAGAGAGAGTCTTAAGCAGACTCCATGCTCAATGTGGAGCCTGACATGGGGTTCAATCCTAGCACCCTGAGATCACAACCTGAGCCAAAACCAAGAGTAGGCCACTTAACCAACTGCGCCACCCAGGTGCCCCTAGAATTTTCTATATACAAGATGAAGTCATCAGCAAATAGATTTAGTGTTACTTCTTTCTTTCCGATTTCAGTGCCTGTATTTCTTTTTCTTGCCTGATTGCCCTGGCTTGAACTTCATGTATAAGGTTGAGTAGAAATGGTGAGAGTGGACATCTTTGTACTGTTTCCAATCTTAGAGGAAGAGCTTTCAATGTTTCACTTCTAAGGACAATGTTAGTTGTGAGTTTTTCATAGATGTCATTTATCAGGTTGAGGAAGTGCCGGAGTCCAGCTCCAGCCGGGGTGGGTCTCTCGTAGGAAAGGACGGCGTCGGCAAATGAGGAGACACAGACACAGGATCAGGTTGCAAGCATCTCCTCCTGACAGCCTTGGAGGAACTTTATTTATATGTTAGGATTTTTTTGTTTTTCCATACTTTCGTAACATGTGATTATGTTTTTTCACAATTGATTGAGATAATCTTAGATCATTTTTTTTTATTACAGACATAGCCTTCTTTTATTTTTCCTTTGTAACGATTAACATGACCTTTATTGATTTCCGCTTATTGACTTTCGCTAAAGCTAAAAAACAATACGCAAAGAGAAAGGTGCTAGACAGAGCGTGACCGTCTTGCTATTTTGTTCTATAGCGCAGGAAATATAGTGAACTGTGGAACAGCCTGAGCTGTTCCTTTCTTAGAATCTTGCGCTTCTGAGGCACCTGGGGGGCCTCGTGGAATTAGTTTCATTATGATCGCTTAGATAGGCGTAACTAAGATGAGTAGTCACTTTATCATGAAACCCCAGAAATATTCCCACAATTATAAAGATTGCCATAAACAAAATGAAAGAGAATAGCAGGAGCCAGCTGTGGAGTCTCCTGTTTTCAGGATCGTCCCCCATACTTGGACTTTGTCAAACAGCATGAGTAGCTTGGCTAGCGCCAAGGAAGATCTCTTCTACTCCTAGTTGCCTGACTGTTTTTAACAGGAAAAAATGTTAGATATTCTTGAATGCTTTTTCTGCAGTCATTGAGATAATCATGCGAGTTTTGTCTTTTATTCTATTAATATGGTATATTACATTTATTGATTTTCATAGAGTGAAGCAATCTTGCATTCTTCAGATAAATTCCATTTGGTCATGATGTATAATCCTTTTAATGTGTTGCTGGGAAAAGTTCACTACTATAAGGTATATTGGTCTGTCATTTTCATTTCTTTTTTTTTTTTTTAAGATTTTATTTATTTATTTGAGAGATAGAATGAAAGAGAGAGAGCACAAGAGGGGGGAGGGTCAGAGGGAGAAGCAGACTCCCTGCTGAGCAGGAAGCCTGATGCACGACTCGATCCTGGGACTTCAGGATCATGACCTGAGCCGAAGGCAGTCGCTTAACCAACTGAGCCACCCAGGCACCCTGTCGTTTTCATTTCTTGTGAAGTCTTTGTTTTGTTTTGGTGGCAGAGTAATATTGGTCTCATAGAATGAGTTGGGAGAAGTTCTCTTCTATATTTTTTGGAAGAGTTTGCAAAGCATTAGTGTTTTGTTTTGTTTTTTAAGATTTTATTTATTTATTTGTCAGAAAAAGAGAGAGCTCACAAGCAGGGAGAGTGGCAGGCAGAGAGAGATCAGGCTCCCTGCTGACTGAGCCACCCAGGCATCCCAGCATTAGTGTTCTTTAAACATTTTCTGGAATTCACAAATTAAGCTCTCCAGACCTGGACTTTTCCTTGTGGGAGGTATTATCATTATCATTATCATTATCATTATTATTATTACCATTATTATTAATTCATTCTCTTGTTATAGGTCTAGTCAGGTTTTCTATTTCTTCTTGAATCAATTCAGGTAGCTTGTGTCTTTCTCAGAATTTGTCCATTTCTGTTTTTTTAAGATTTTTATTTATTTATTTGACAGATAGAGAGACAGCAAGAGAGGAAACACAAGCAGGGAGAGTGGGAGAGATGGAGAAGCAGGCTTCCCGCTGAACAGGGAGCCAGACGCGGGGCTTCACCCCAGGACCCTGGGATCACTGCCTGAGCCAAAGGCAGACACTTAACAACTGAGCCACCCAGCTGCCCCAGAATTTGTCCATTTCATCCAGTTTATCTAATTTGTTGGTATACAATTATTAATTGTATTTCCTCATAATCCTTTTTATTTCTATGGATTAGTAGTAATATCCCCTTATTCATTTGTAATTTGTTAAATAAAAATTTGTCTCCACACCAGCATCCTCCCCCCAAAACCCCAAAACCTCCATAAAATTCCACTTGAGACAAATTTCAATTACAAAGCTACAACAGTTACAAAGATCAACTTAAGAAAAACAAACAAAACATAAAATGCCTCTGTTGCAATGTGTGGTAAATGGTATTTGTATCCAGTCTAACCTGGATATAAACTATCTTCTTTTTTTAATTATTATTATTATGTTATGTTAATCACCATACATCACATCATTAGTTTTTGATGTAGTGTTCCATGATTCATTGTCTGCGTATAACACCCAGTGCTCCATGCAGAACATGCCCTCTTTAATACCCATCACCAGTCTAACCCATCCTCACACCTCCCTCCCCTCTAGAACCCTCAATTTGTTTTTCAGAGTCCATCGTCTCTCATGGTTCATCTCCCCCTCCGATTTCCCCCCTTCATTCTTCCCCTCCTGCTATCTTCTTCTTTTTTTTTTTTTTAACATATAATGTATTATTTGTTTCAGAGGTACAGATCTGTGATTCAACAGTCTTGCACACTTCACAGCGCTCACCATAGCACATACCCTCCCCAATGTCTATCACTCAGCCACCTCATCACTCCCATCCCACCCCCCACTCCAGCAACCCTCAGTTTGTTTCCTGAGATTAAGAATTCCTCATATCAGTGAGGTCATATGATACATGTCTTTCTCTGATTGACTTATTTCACTCAGCATAACACCCTCCAGTTCCATCCACGTTGTTGCAAATGGCAAGATTTCATTCCTTTTGATGGCTGCATAATATTCCATTGTATATATATACCACTTCTTCTTTATCCATTCATCTATGGATGGACATCTTGGCTCTTTCCACAGTTTGGCTATTGTGGACATTGCTGCAATAAACATCAGGGTGCACATACCCCTTCGGATCCCTACATTTGTATCTTTGGGGTAAATACCCAGTAGTGCAATTGCAGGATCGTATGGTAGCTCTATTTTCAACTTTTTGAGGAACCTCCATACTGTTTTCCAGAGTGGTTACACCAGCTTGCATTCCCACCAACAGTGTAGGAGGGTTCCACTTTCTCTGCATCCCTGCCAACATCTGTCATTTCCTGACTTCTTAATTTTAGCCATTCTGACTGGTGTGAGGTGATTATCTCATTGAGGTTTTGATTTGGATTTCCCTGATGCCAAGTGATGTTGAGCACTTTTTCATGTGTCTGTTGGCCATTTGGATGTCTTCTTTGGAAAAATGTCTGTTCATGTCTTCTGCCCATTTCTTGATTGGATCATTTGTTCTTTGGGTGTTGAGTTTAATAAGTTCTTTATACATTTTGGATACTAGCCCTTTATCTGATATGTCATTTGCAAATATCTTCTCCCATTCTGTCGGTTGTCTTTTGGTTTTGTGGACTGCTTCTTTTGCTGTGCAAAAGCTTTTTATCTTGATGAGGTCCCAATAGTTCATTTTTGCCCTTGCTTCCCTTGCCTTTGGTGATGTTTCTAGGAAGAAGTTGCTGCGGCTGAGGTCGAAGAGGTTGCTGCCTGTGTTCTTTTTTAGGATTTTGATGGACTCCTGTCTCACATTTAGGTCTTACAACCATTTTGAGTCTATTTTTGTGTGTGGTGTAAGGAAATGGTCCAGTTTCATTCTTCTGCATGTGGCTGTCCAATTTTCCCAACACCATTTGTTGAAGACACTGTCTTTTTTCCATTGGACATTCTTTCCTGCTTGTTCAAAGATTAGTTGACCATAGAGTTGAGGGTCCATTTCTGGGCTCTCTATTCTGTTCCATTGATCTGTGTGTCTGTTTCTGTGCCAGTACCATACTGTCTTGATGATGACAGCTTTGTAATAGAGCTGGAAGTCCGGAATTGTGATGCCGCCAGCTTTGCTTTTCTTTTTCAACATTCCTCTGGCTATGCGGGGTCTTTTCTGGTTCCATACAAATTTTAGGATTATTTGTTCCATTTCTTTGAAAAAAGTGGATGGTATTTTGATGGGGATTGCATTGAATGTGTAGATTGCTCTAGGTAGCATTGACATCTTCACAATATTTGTTCTTCCAATCCATGAGCATGGAACGTTTTTCCATTTCTTTGTGTCTTCCTCAATTTCTTTCATGAGTATTTTATAGTTTTCTGAGTACAGATCCTTTGCCTCTTTGGTTAGATTTATTCCTAGGTATCTTATGGTTTGGGGTGCGATTGTAAATGGGATCGACTCCTTAATTTCTCTTTCTTCTGTCTTGTCGTTGGTGTATAGGAATGCCACTGATTTCTGTGCATTGATTTTATATCCTGCCACTTTACTGAATTCCTGTATGAGTTCTAGCAGTTTTGGGGTGGAGTCTTTTGGGTTTTCCACATAAAGTATCATATCATCTGCAAAGAGTGAGAGTTTGACTTCTTCTTTGCCGATTTGGATGCCTTTTATTTCTTTTTGTTGTCTGATTGCTGTGGCTAGGACTTCGAATACTATGTTGAATAGCAGTGGTGATAGTGGACATCCCTGCCGTGTTCCTGACCTTAGGGGGAAAGCTCTCAGTTTTTCCCCATTGAGAATGATATTTGCTGTAGGTTTTTCATAGATGGCTTTTATGATATTAAAGTATGTACCCTCTATCCCTATACTCTGAAGAGTTTTGATCAAGGAAGGATGCTGTACTTTGTCAAATGCTTTTCTGCATCTATTGAGAGGATCATATGGTTCTTGTTCTTTCTTTTATCAATGTATTGTATCACATTGATTGATTTGCGGATGTTGAACCAACCTCGCAGCCCAGGGATAAATCCCACTTGGTTGTGGTGAATAATCCTTTTAATGTACTGTTGGATCCTACTGGCTAGTATTTTGGTGAGAATTTTTGCATTCATGTTCATCAAGGATATTGGTCTGTAATTCTCCTTTTTGATGGGGTCTTTGTCTGGTTTGGGGATCAAGGTAATGGTGGCCTCATAAAATGAGTTTGGAAGTTTTCCTTCCATTTCTACTTTTTGGAACAGTTTCATAAGAATAGGTATTAATTCTTCTTGAAATGTTTGATAGAATTCCCCTGGGAAGCCATCTGGCCCTGGGCTTTTGTTTGTTGGGAGATTTTTGATGACTGCTTCAATTTCCTTAGTGGTTATAGGTCTGTTCAGGTTTTCTATTTCTTCCTGCTTCAATTTTGGTAGTTGATACATCTCTAGGAATGCATCCATTTCTTCCAGATTATCTAATTTGCTGGCATAAAGTTGCTCATAATATGTTCTTATAATTGTATTTCTTTGGTGTTGGTTGTGATCTCTCCTCTTTCATTCATGATTTTATTTATTTGGGTCATTTCTCTTTTCTTTTTGATATGTCTGGCCAGGGGTTTATCAATCTTGTTAATTCTTTCAAAGAACCAGCTCCTAGTTTCGTTGATCTGTTCTACTGTTCTTTTGGTTTCTATTTCATTGATTTCTGCTCTGATCTTTTTTTTTAAATTTTTTTATTGTTATGTTGATCACCATACATTACATCATTAGTTTTAGATGTAGTGTTCCATGATTCATTGTTTGTGTATAACACTGAGTGCTCCATGCAGAACGTGCCCTCTTTAATACCCATCACCAGGCTAACGCATCCTCCCACCCCCCTCCCCTCTAGAACCCTCAGTTTGTTTTTCAGAGTCCATCATCTCTCATGGTTCATCTCCCCCTCCGATTTCTGCCCCCTTCAGTCTTCCCCTCCTGCTATCTTCTTCTTTTTTTTTTTCTTAACATATATTGCATTATTTGTTTCAGAGCTACAGATCTGAGATTCAACAGTCTTGCACAATTCACAGTGCTTACCAGAGCACATACCCTCCCCAGTGTCTATCACCCAGTCACCCCATCCCTCCCACCCCACCCCCCACTCCAGCAACCCTCAGTTTGTTTCCTGAGATTAAGAATTCCTCATATCAGTGAGGTCATATGATACATGTCTTTCTCTGTTTGACTTATTTCGCTCTGATTTCTGCTCTGATCTTTATTATTTCTCTTCTCCTGCTGGGTTTAGGCTTTATTTGCTGTTCTTTCTCTAGCTCCTTTAGATGTGGGTTAGGTTGTGTATTTGAGACCTTTCTTATTTCTTGAGAAAGGCTTGTATTGCTATATACTTTCCTGTTAGGACTGCCTTTGCTGTATCCCAAAGATTTTGAACAGTTGTGTTTTCATTTTCATTTGTTTCCATGAATTTTTTAAATTCTTCTTTAATTTCCTGGTTGACCCATTCATTCTTTAGTAGGATGTTCTTTAGCCTCCATGTATTTGAGTTCTTTCCGACTTTCCTCTTGTGATTGAGTTCTAGTTTCAAAGCACTGTGGTCCGAAAATATGCAGGGAATGATCCCAATCTTTTGGTACCGGTTGAGACCTGATTTGTGACGTAGGATGTGATCTATTCTGGAGAATGTTCCACGGGCATTAGAGAAGAATGTGTATTCTATTGCTTTGGGATGGAATGTTCTTAATAGATCTGTGAAGTCCATTTGGTCCAGTGTGTCATTTAAAGTCTTTATTTCCTTGTTGATCTTTTGCTTAGACGATCTGTCCATTTCAGTGAGGGGGGTGTTAAAGTCCCCCACTATTATTGTATTGTCGTTGATGTGTTTCTTTGCTTTTGTTATTAATTGCCTTATATAATTGGCTGCCCCCATGTTAGGGGCATAGATATTTACAATTGTTAGATCTTCTTGTTGGATAGACCCTTTAAGTAGGATATAGTGTCCTTCCTCATCTCTTATTACAGTCTTTGGTTTAAAATCTAATTTGTCTGATATAAGGATTGCCACCCCAGCTTTCTTTTGGTGTCCATTAGCATGGTAAATTGTTTTCCACCCCTTCACTTTCAATCTGGGGGTGTCTTTGGGTCTAAAATGAGTCTCTTGCAGACAGCATATTGATGGGTCTTGTTTTTTTATCCAATCTGATAGCCTGTGTCTTTTGATTGCGGCATTTAGCCCATTTACATTCAGGGTAACTACTGAAAGATACGAATTTAGTGCCATTGTATTGCCTGTAAGGTGACTGTTACTGTATATTGTCTCTGTTCCTTTCTGGTCTATGTTGCTTTTAGGCTCTCTCTTTGCTTAGAGGACCCCTTTCAAGATTTGTTGTAGGGCTGGTTTTGTGTTTGCAAATTCCTTTAGTTTTTGTTTGTCCTGGAAGCTTTTTATCTCTCCTTCTATTTTCAATGACAGCCTAGCTGGATATAGTATTCTTGCCTACATATTTTTCTCATTTAGTGCTCTGGATGTATCATGCCAGTCCTTTCTGGCCTGCCAGGTCTGTGTGGATAGGTCTGTTGCCAATCTAATGTTTCTACCATTGTAGGTTACAGATCTCTTCTCCCGAGCTGCTTTCAGGATTTTCTCTTTGTCTCTGAGACTTGTAAGTTTTACTATTACATGTCAGGGTGTTGACCTATTTTTACTGATTTTGAGGGGGTTCTCTGTGCCTCCTGGATTTTGATGCCTGTTTCCTTCCCCAAATTAGGGAAGTTCTCTTCTGTAATTTGCTCCAATATACCTTCTGCCCCTCTCTCTCTTTCTTCTTCTTCTGGGATCCCAATTATTCTAATGTTGTTTCATCTTACTTTCCTGTTAGGACTGCCTTTGCTGTATCCCAAAGATTTTGAACAGTTGTGTTTTCATTTTCATTTGTTTCATAGGTGTCACTCATCTCTCGAATTCTGCCCTCGTGATCCAGTAGTTGTTTATCTCTCTTTTTCTCAGCTTCTTTATTTTCCATCATTTGGTCTTCTATATCACCAATTCTCTCTTCTGCCTCACTTATCCTAGCAGTTAGAGCCTCCATTTTGGACTGCACCTCATTAATAGCCTTTTTGATTTCGACTTGGTTAGATTTTAGTTCTTTTATTTCTCCAGAAAGCGTTTCTCTAATAACTTCCATGCTTTTTTCAAGCCCAGCTAGTATCTTTAAAATCATCATTCTGAACTCTAGTTCCGACATCTTACTAATGTCTGTATTGATTAGGTCCCTGGCAGTCGGTACTGCCTCTTGTTCTTTTTGTTGAGGTGATTTTTTCCATCTTGTCATTTTGTCCAGAGGAGAATAGATGAATGAGAGAAAAAAATGCTAACAGGGTAACAACGTCCCCAGAAAATATACACTAAACAATCAGAAGTGACCTGAAATGGGGGGAAAAGAAAGGGAAAGAAAGAAAAAAGAAAAAGGGGGAAAAAAAGAAAAAGATAAAGATAAAAATAAACAAAAACAAAAGAAAACAAAAAAAACAGAATATGATCAAATATGATCAGGCTGGTACATAGATCAGTGCCACACACTAGATTTTGGGCGTATTTTGGTCTGTTAGAAGAAAGTGCCTCCCAAAATTTTAAAGAAAGAAAAACTTATATATGTACAAAAATAAGGGTTAATATGATGAAGGGATGGATTATGACTGTAAAGATGAAAATTATAATAGATTTTATAAAAGGAATTGATAAGATAAGAAGTTGCTTGAAAAAAGAAAGAAGAGGATTTAAAAAAAAAAGGGAGAGAATGTGATCAGGCAGGAGACTAGAACAAGGCCATACACTAGAGATTTAGGGTATATTTTGATCTGTTAGAAGAAACTGTATCTCAGAATTTTAAAGAGAGAACAACTTATATATATATATGCCAAAAATAAGGATAACTACTATGAAGGAATAGAATATGACTCTAAAAATGAAAAATAAAAATATTTTTTTAAAAAGTGGTTGATAAGACTTTTTTAAAAAGTTGGTTGAAAAAGGGAAAAGAAAAATTAAAAAAAAAAGACAGTTTAAAAAAAAATTAACTTGGAAAGACTAAAGAATCATGGGGAAAAAGCCATGAATTCTATGTGCAGTATCCCCCTAGCGCTGGAGTTCTGCCGTTCTCATTGATCGGTAAACTTGGTCTTGGCTGGCTGTTCTGGCTGATCTTCTGGGGGAGGGGCCTGTTGCCGTGGTTCCCAAATGTCTTTGCCGGAGGCGGAATTGCCCCGCCCTTGCCCGGTCCGGGCTAAGTAATCTGCTCAGGTTTGCTCTCGGGAGCTTTTGTTCCCTGCAAGCTTTCCGTACAGCTTTGGAGGACGAGAGTGAAAATGGCGGCCTCCCAATATCTGCCCCGGAGGAGCTGAGAACTCGGGGCCCCGCTCCTCAGTGCGCCCCCAGAGAAAAGCCGTGAGTCACTCCCGTCTCCCTGGTCTCTGGCCGCACTCCGTGCTCACCCGGCCTGTGACCGAGCATTTCTATCTCTGGCACATGACCCGTGTGGAGTCTCCAAACCCAGCAGATCCCTGCGGTGCGTTCCCGTGCCACTCCTCCCAGGGGAGGAAGGGGAGTCTCCCCGGATCTGCCGCTTGTTGGGTCCCTGCTGGAGGAGCAGTGGCCCGACTGTGCCGCGGATCACGGTCTATGGCAACCCCGAGCTGAGAGCCCGGGCCTCGGCTCTGTCTCTGCAGCTGGCTTCCCCTGCTCCGATCCCTGGGAGCTCTGCCACACTCAGGCACCCCCGGGCTTTCTGTGACCCCGAGAGTCCTGAGACCACACTGTCCCGCGAGGGTTCCACCCCCCACTTAGCCACTGGATTGACGTCCCTCAGCGGAGCCGACTTCTAAAAGTTCCGATTTTGTGCTCTGCGGCTCTATCACTTTCCAGAAGCGGCGGACCGAGGCCCCTTCCCCCGCCGTCTATCCTCCAGAATATCACCTCGGATTCACTTCTCTGCACGTCCTACCTTCCAGAAAGTGGTTGCTTTTCTTTCTTTTTTTTTTTTTTATTTATTTGAGAGAGAGAGTGAGAGAGAGAGAGAGCACAAGAGGGGGAGTGGGAGAGGGAGAAGCAGACTCCCTGCCGAGCAGGGAGCCCGATGCGGGACTTGATCCCGGGACTCCAGGATCATGACCTGAGCCGAAGGCAGTCGCTTAACCAACTGAGCCACCCAGGCGCCCAGTGGTTGCTTTTCTGTTCACAGAGTTGTTGCTATTCTTTTCTTCGATCTCCTGTTGAGTTCGTAGGTGTTCAGAATGGTTTGATCCCTTGGATGTAAACTATCTTCTTGACCTTTTTCCTTACTCTTCCAAAAAGTGGTTTAAAATTATACAAATTTGGGGCACCTGGGTGGCTCAGTTGGTTAAACGGCTGCCTTCAGCTCAGGTCATGATCCCAGGGTCCTGGGACTGAGCCCCACATCGGGCTCCTTGCTCAGCAGGGAGCCTGCTTCTCCCTCTCCCTCTGCCTGCTGCTCCCCCTGCTTGTGCATGCTCTCTCTCTTTGTCAAATAAATAGATAAATAAAATATTTAAAAAAAATTATACAGATTTTAGGGACACCTGGGTGGCTCAGTCGTTAAGCATCTGCTGTCTGCCTTCGGCTCAGGTCATGATCCCAGGGTCCTGGGGTCAGTCTGTGCGGGCTTGTTGCTCAGCGGGGAGCCTGCTTCTCCCTCTGCCTGCTGCTCCCCCTGCTTATGCTCTCTCTCTCTCTCTTTCTCTGACAAATAAAATCTTTAAAAAAATAAAGTTATACAAATTTTATAAAAGCATCTGATAGCACCTAATACATAATGTCTGTTTACCAGAGTCTTAAAGCATTTTAGAGGTTCATTTAGGGCTTTTTATATTATTGGTATTTTCAGGTTTTCTCAGCAGCATTTTCTATCTTTTTTCATAGAGCATATTGAAGAAAAGCAAGTAGTAATGTAAAACTTGTTCAAAACCCAAACACATTCAGTAATTTAAGCTGAGGTTTTGCCATCTGTGGCAACAAAAATGATGGATGCCAACATAAATACACATCCTATTCCCAGAGTAATATAAAAATCTAAAAATTTTACTTTTGCAGCAATACTTTGCCATAAACAGAAGTACAACACAGTCACAATGAGGAGACTAATAAGAAAGGCAGTGTATCATACATAATTTACAAAAGTCACATCCTCCACAAAAGCATATTGTGATACAACCTCTCCCCAGCTAAAGTCTGGTAGAAAGCCAACAGGTAGAAGTCTATGAGATCATCACGGCCACTTAACTGGAAGGAAACAAAGGTGCTAAGATCATCGTAGGGTCTTGTAGGGCCAAGGTCCCTCTTGGTGTAGGGTCGTATCCAAAGATAGGTGAGTATTTTTGAGAAAATTCTGGTCTCAGTGCAGGTACATCCTGGTTTGTTCTCTGCCATGTGCCTGCTGCTTCCTTGGGGAAGGTCTGCTGTTTCCTAGCTTGTTGGGTAAGTCTGCCTAATTCTAGGGTAGAATGTTAGCAAGACCTTTGGGTCATTAAAGATCTAAATCTGTGTTCCCCATTTAGTTTGACCAGTAATAAAAGTAGTAGTATCACTTCTCTACTTCCTAGTTTGATCTCAGTTTAGAAGAGGAAGAAAGGATTGTTGTTGTGATCTCCTGAAGCCCCAGTTCAAAGCTGCCATAATAGTGCTGCATAAATAGTGAATAAAAAAGGGACAATGCTTCTGGGATTTGGTTCTCATTCACCTAAGGGCTCTGAGGTAGGCACATTGAAATTTGGGTTTGACTGTCAGATTTCCAGAACCAGAGGATCATACTCCCAAAGTGGGGAGGAAAAGGTCCCACATCAGATAGTAACGGAATGAGAGGGTTGAGCAGGGAAAGGAGCAGGGAAAGGACAATCACAAGGGACTGATTAACAAAAATTGTGTCTTTGGATGACAGGGAATTCATCACAAGAAAGGATTAACAGCAAGTTGTGCCCCATTTCATTACATTGAATGTCACATTGGATTCAGTTTTCAGGCACTGAAATGAGGCACTGAAACGAGGTAGGGCTGAATGAGTCAGGCTAATAATTTCTTTCTTTCTTTCTTTTTTTTTAAACAAGGAAGGATAAGAAAGACAAGTAATAACTGAAATATCTGACCCTTATGATTATAAAGAAAAATCACTCAGTGAGAAAGTTATTCACTAATTTCTGGAACACCAGTGTGAGTAGAAAAGGTAGGGTCCAGAAAAGAAGGAGCCGGAGGAATATGAGGGGGGAGCCAAGCAACAGTGGCAGTGGTTGAGACAACAGCAGCTAAAATCAGGAACTTGTAATGGCTGCTAGGAAAACTCAATCCACTTGGACTCCACAGAAGGGGAGTAGGGCTGCAGTTCTGAGGGACAATCTAGGTGGACACTCAGGGTTAAAAAAAAAAAAATCACCACCGAAGGCTTTTATCATTCTAGACTGGGGTGAGAAGAAATTGGGGTAGAGCTGGGTTGGGGGTAATGGGAGAGAGACTGAGCCAGGTAGAATGTAACCTCTACCAACAAACTTCATGTTTCTTTTGTTTGCTTTTGTATAAACCAGCACCTGCTATTCCTAGCCCATAGTGATTGAACAATAAATATTTTTTAAATGATTTTTATTTATTTATTTATTTATTTATTTATTTGAGAGAAAAGAGTACAAGCAGGCAGAGGGGCAGAGGGAGAGGGAGAAGCAGGCTCCTCACTGAGCAGGGGGCCCAATGGGGGACTCAATCCCAGGACCCTGGGATCATGATCTGAGCCGAAGGCAGACACTTAACCAACTGAGCCACCCAGGTGCCCCAACAATAAATATTTTTAAATAACTAATTGGATAAATGAAGGGAATGGTTGACAGATTATGTCTTCACTTTAAGAGTACCAACCCTGAATTGTGCTATATATAACCAATGCAGTGTTGTCCCAATCTATGAGCATGCCATTCATTTGGTCATATTGAATAAATATTCAATAAATATTAATCGAGCATTTGCTAGGTTCCAGGTATGGGATACTAGACTCTGGGGAATAACACATGACTACTTTTTCTGACCTGAAAGGATTTGATTTAGAGGCTGGTAGGGGAAGGAAGAAATCTGTTAAAATTTTTTTAAATTGGATAACATATTTTAGATGCTATCAAAACTACCCTATCCTCATTCCGCTCCTCCCCTCTCACCCCCTCTCCCCCATCCCAACCTCACCAATCAAACTCCAAGGGATGGACCACCTTGGCCTGCTGTCGGCCTGGCTTTCCTGACAAAGTGGGGAAACCACAGAGACGTGAAGAAAGAAGTCATTTCATCAGGTAGCTTCTAGAAGGCAGGGGCTTTCATATTTGAAGCAGGCTATCTAAAGTAATCTTATTTAAATAGAAGCCTTCACATTACTTACAATGCACACTTTGTTCTTTTCTCCACCTTCCTCCCCCCAGATCTGTACTTTCAACGTCTGGACCGTCTGCGTGAATGACACAGATAAGGTCTGTGAACGAATTCAAGGATAAAAAGACAAATTCCTGCCTCCACAGAGCTCGCACTGTAAGGTTTAGTCAGGGATGATAACTCAAAATAACCACCCGCACAGACGCAGGCAGGAACGCTTTCCAGGCCGGCCAGAGATCTCACCGGGAGCCGTAGCCAAAGGGCGGGCGCCAGGGTGCGGGCCAGGGTGGAAGGCGGGACCGTTCTGGATTCCCTGGAGGTAGCCAATGGTCACCTGGGAGGCGGAGCTTTCGAACTGACTGGCATGGAAACTGACCAATCAGGAACCAATCTGGATGACCTGCCGAGGGAGCTCTATAAGAGTTCTGGTGCTGCGAAGTAGGAGATGAGGGCGGGAGCCCAGGGCAGCAGCTGTTTACTAATATGTAGGAAGGCATTTCAATTTTTATTTTTTATTTTTATTATTTTTTAAAGATTTTATTTATTTATTTGACAGAGACAGACACAGAGAGAGCAGGAACACAAGCAGGGGGAGTGGGAGAGGGAGAAGCAGGCTTCCCGCGGAGCAGGGAGCCCGATGCCCGGCTCGATCCCAGCACCCTGGGATCATGACCTGAGCGGAAGGCAGACTTAACGGTTAACGACTGAGCCACCTAGGCGCCCAGGATTTCAATTTTTAAAATCACCAGTTCGGCTGTACTAGTGCATATGACTGGATATCAGGCCAGATACAGTGGATTTCTATTCTTTTGTCTGCCAAGAGCCTCACCTCCTGAGAAATGCTTTTTTAATTTATGCAATCATTCAATTCAAACAGGAGCTGGTATTTACTGGCAGACCTCTTCTAAGCACCATAGTCTGTGGGTAGACGCGGGGCAAAGGTTGCTAAGACTGTTTTTTTTTTTACTCATCTTCTTTACCTAACTTGTATCTGGCATCTAATTAGGCACTCAATAATTGTTTAAGAATAAATGGATTCAAGCCCCTAGCTATTGCTTCCTCTTATGTCGTTTGTAAAATCTCTGCAACCTTCTGACCCTTTAGGGGAAAATCTCATCCTGTATCTGCAGCTTGATTTAAGTTTAGATATTGCATTACTTGGTTTCTTCAATAAGTTTTAAGAATTTGCTGGCAACTCTTATGATATTCAAGGCTTCTGTTTACTTTTTTCCTTTTAGTACAATGTTTACAGGCTCCAAGATTCTTGTACTTTTACCATTTCACAGTGTCATCAGGTTTCAGGCAGACAAAGAATAAGCTTTATAAATTTTAAAGTTCTAAACCAATGTTTCTTGATACCCCTTTTCCATTCGTTGTGAAAGAGTTGACTACCTTCCATGTACTGATCACAGTGTTCACCATTATTACACAGTCCTGTATTGCTCAAAGGACCAAAGGGCAGGAGCTCAAAGGTAATGCCTGTGTGTAAATAACATGATGCTGATCAAGTTAGAAGCAAAAGTCACTCATATTCCAGAGTTCCTGAGGTCTAAGTGTTGGGCAGTTTCATACAAACTCTGGCCTTCTGATAGTTCATCAGTGAGCTAAGAAGACCACTGTCCTCTCTCTGGAATTATAATTTTAGTGTGTCTAAGAAGAAAAAAGTAAAAGGTGTGAGTATGAATGTTGTTTCAAGAACAGGTTGCCCTGGGATGATTCTGTGTTCCTCTATTAGTTAATTATTTTTTTGTTTTTGTTTTTGTTTTTTTTTTTGTTATAAGTAATAGAAACTAAGCAATAAAAAAGGACGGGGAATTTAGTATAAAGAAACAATGGTGACTTATAGACTCCATGAGCACGAATGGTTATGGGCCTTGGGAAAAGCCTAAAGCCGGGAACAAGGAAGAAGCTGGGACTCTTGCCCCAAATCTGCTTCCCTCTGCATGCCTGCTATATTCTTCACTTTCTGCTTCTCTTCTCCACATCGTACCCTTTGTTAAAATATTTGATTTATGAATTCCTCATTACTGGAATTATTCCAGCAGAGGCTGAATTACTTTCTTTTGAGATTATGGCAGAAGGCATGTCCTTGTTGAGTGGAAGGGAAGTTAGATTAAGTTATATATATGGGCTATTCTAAATGTAAGATACTATGATTTTACCAGTTTAGGCTCCCATATACACAAGGATTGCCTTGCATTTCACTTTCTCACTGTCTCTGTTTATAGTAACATTGATTTCTTTGTCTTATCTATATCCCAGTCCTTCACCTTTTGTGTGAAGTCAATCAGTAGGTCTTATTGGATATACCTCCCAAAAGCCTCTCAAGAAATAATACTAGTTTTCTCCTAATAGTTGTGGAGCTGTAGAAAAGGTAATGAAAGCATGAGCTCTTTAACCTACAGATAAATATTAAGATAGAGTTGCATCACAATTAAAAGCAGAGGCTTTGGAGTTCAACCTCAGCTCAAATCTTGTTCCCAACTTTATTAGCTCTGTCACCTTGGAAAAATTACTCTTTGAGGCTTTTTCTCCAACTGCAAAGGGGAACCTAATATTAAGCAACCTTACTGGGTTGTTTGGTTAAATAACTAGTATCCATAAAGCATTTTCTATTTCTATTAATGCAAATGCCAATCATAAATGCTTAATAAAGAGTAGTTACTAATATAAGTAATAATAAATACAACACTTGTATAACTTCTTTTTTTTTTTTTTTTTTGGTTTACAAAACATGTTCACCTACATTTTCTCACCTAATATTCACAAAAATCCTGAGAGGTGGATAATATCCCCATTTTAGAAATAGGGACATCAAAGTAAAGAGAGATGGTAACACTTCCTCAAGTAGGATTACGTCGAGGTCTTTCCAATAGGGAGTGAATGCCCAGTTACTGGAAGTTCTAACAAAGCTATCCTGCTACCTATGATAAGGGATGTAGCAGAGATCCCAGCTTTTGGAAGGGTACCTGATTTGGTGATTTCTGAGGTCTGTACTTGGTCATTTTTTCACACATACAATAGATACTTGTTTTTTACTGGAAACTGTTCAAGGATCTGGGGATACAGCATAAACAAACAAGCAAAAACCAACCAAACCAAAAAACCTCAAGCAGACAAAAATCCCTGCCTAGAAATATACGAATATAGAAAGTATTATGTATAAAATATATACTATATAAAATAGAAAAATATGAAAATATATAGCTTGATTTTCAGTTTTTTCACATACTTTCCATCTATGTATCCATTAATTCCCACCACCCCTCCCAGCCCTCTCCTCACATTTACAGTATTGGGAACTAGAAAATTCTGTTTTCAGTTTGAATGCCACACCCCTCAAGGCTGAAGGTTTATTCGAAGCTCCCAATCCAGAAAAGTGGGCGGGACCTTGGAAGTTTCCGAAGGTGGAAGGAGAGACCGCGGAACTATTGTTCTGGTAGTTGTGGTTCTCGGTGGGAAGCCAATTCTGAGGACCGGTAGTGGAAGGCTCCAAAGCTAGTTTCCGGCCACCTCAGCGGGAAGCGCAGACGCGAGCAGCTGGCTCTTCGGGAACTAAGATAGAGGTGTAACTGTTGTCGCGGCAGAGGAAGTCAGGAGGACGTCTCCGGCCATCCCGGCCAGTGTTGGGTTCCTGTAGCCTGTGAAGATGGTGTTGCTTACGATGATCGCCCGTGTGGCGGACGGGCTCCCGCTGGCCGCCTCGATGCAGGAGGACGAACAGGTGAGCTCCTAGATCCCCGCGACCCCAAGTCCCTGTCTGAGCTCTGCTGTCCGTACCGGATTTCTTCTTAGAACCCAGGGGACCCTTGCGACCTCCCATGCACTCTCGACCCCTCTGAATTGCTTTTTCATCCTTCGGCAGTGGAGGGATGACTTGTGAAAAGAGATCCTGACGGAGGAGGTATATTTTTGTCTTACCTGTTTCTCTACGGGAAGACGCTCCGGCGTAGGGGTAGTTTCGGCCGATTGTGATCACCCAGTGTTGTGTCACTCTTAGAGACTTTGTTAAAATTCGGGATTTCTAATTTTCTGCTGCTATTAAGGCTGACTAACAGGTCCTGGGAAAAATCAGCTCCCAAGTTCTTCAGCCTCTTCTACTGTGGCACTTGATCCTTGACCTATCTTGATGACATCTTTTGAAAGTGGGTGAGATAATATTGCCACAACACCTGTTTGAAGTTCACTGCAGTACTTTCTTCCAAGGTTATGCTCAGTTCCCACCTCCTCCAATAAACCTTACTAAATTTCTACTGTTGAAATTATAACTGCTGTGTTATATTCCTGTAATGCCTTGTACTTTTATTTTACTATTTTTCTTTGTCTTTCAATAATTTGAATTTCCTAGGAGGCAGTAGGCAGATCTTAATCATCTTTGTGTTTCTTATAGCTTTTACAACAGCAGTTTTATGCTAGCATAGGTGCTCAAAAGTGTATTGAATTGATGAAAAAACAACAACAGCCCCAAATATCTTGAAAAGAAGCTGCTTTGTGCCTTAGAATCACAAGGGAAATTTCTGGTGTGAGACAGGTTTCTGGAGCAAGGTTGGGCGGTCTCTGAAGAAGGGAGGCTGAGAATGAAAATTATGTAACTTGTTTAAAGTGAACAATTTTCTTTTACTTTCTCATACACCCTAAGTAGTTAAAAACAACAACAACAACAACAAAACTCAAGGCCTAAAAAAAAGATGAGCTCTAGAAAAAATTCTTTTGCACATATCTCTTCTTAGGCTTTTCATTCATATATTCTTGAAAAAAAAAAAAACCCTTATTAAACTCCCATCAATTGTGTCAAGCATGGTGATAATACAGGAGGTTAGAGGACACAGTCCCTACTTTCATGGAGCTTACAGTTTAGTGGGAAAGCCAGAAAACTAATGAGCAGTTATAATATAGCACAAGTACTATGGAAGAAGAAGACGGCTCTGTGGCTGCTTTACTTATGGAAAGATAAAGATAAAAGGCCCTTTACTTTACTCTTTTACCTTACAGAAAAGGTATCTAAGTTAGTTTTGGGAGACCAGGAAAAGTCCTTCTCAGAAGAAATGACATCTAAGCTGACAGTATTATCTAGTAATAAGGAAAGCTTCTATTTGGTTATATGCCTTTTTAGGTTTGACTTGGAAATATGTTTATTTTCACACTTAGGAGAATAGTGATACAGATCATGAAGTTGCAGGTCATGCTCAGTGAAATATTTTCTATTCATTGCACAAAACAAAGTCTAATCATTGATATAAACTGTGAAAAATATAGTGTGCCCTTAATTTTCAATTGTGAAATACTTTTCTCCCAGTTTAAGAATTTTCTAGGACCACTCTACAGAAGGAGTGAAATTATTAAAATAAATGCAAGAACATGACTTGACAAGGGAGATAGAGTGGGAAAATTCTCCTTGAAGGATATAAATGTAGTTTGGGAAATGGTTTTCCCCAGGGAGAAGTCTGGTCGGTTTATTGCATTGGATTTCAATGTGGGTAAAGAATACAAAGTGAATTTGAAAGTCTATTTAATATTAGTAGTTCTTACTCTCTGTCTTGATCCTTTACTGAAAAAATAATTGAGATATTATTGGGTATTTCTTTTTTTTTAATTTTTTAAATTTTTAATTTTTAAAAAAGATTTTATTTATTTATTTATTTGTCAGAGAGAGAGAGAGTGCACAAGCAGGGGGAGCGGCAGGCAGAGGGAGAAGCAGGCTCCCCACTGAGCAGGGAGCCCAATGTGGGACTTGATCCCAGGACCGTGGGATCATGACTTGAGCCGAAGGCAGACGCTCAACCGACTGAGCCACCCAGGCGTCCTCTTTTATTTATTTTATCTTTTTAAAGATTTTATTTATTAGAGAGTGCATGTGGGTGCACTCGCAAGTGGGGGGAGGGGTAGAAGGAGAGAATCCCAAGCCAACTCCGCATGGGGCTCGGGACTCCATCCCACAACCCCGAGATCACCACCCCAGCCAAAATCAGGAGTCGGTCGCTCAAATGACTGAGCCACCCAGGCACCCCTATTGTGTGTTTCTTAATTTGATTCCGAATTAGGTGTTGGTCTACCAAGATAGGTTACTTTGTTTAATTGACAAGGAAAAAAATTTTCCACAAAAATATTTTTGTGATGGCAATTCCATAGTTATTTCCTTTAGGGTGCTCACTTCGGCAGCACATATACTAAAATTGGAACCATAGTTATTTCCTTTAGGAATTTGGACTTTCAGGGCACCTGGGTGGCTCAGTCAGTTAAGCGTCTGCCTTTGGCTCAGGTTGTGGTCCTGGGGTCCTGGGATCGAGCCCTGCATCGGGCTCCCTGCTCCGTGGGGAGCCTGCTTCTTCCTCTGCCTCTGCCTCTCTCTCTCTCTGTCTCTCATGAATAAATAAAATCTTAAAAAAAAAAGATATTTGGACTTTGAATAGTAGAGTTTTTCCTAAACTTTTAAAATCTGTAAAAATATGAATCCTAGATTCATTTTTATAATAGTATACAGAATATTTATAGAATACCTACTACATGCCAAGCATTATGCTAATGCCTGTCAGGTATATGATTTCATTCAATCTTCATACCAATCATATTAGGATAGTTAGTATTATTATTCCCATTTATAGATAGGAATCTCCCAGCTTAGAGACGATAGGTTTTTTGTATGAGTCATGTAGCTAATAAGTAGCATAATGGAATTTTTCATCAGTTTCTTAACATCTGCACTGTTGATATTTCAGGTCAGATAATTCTTTGTTGTGGGAAACAGGCCTGCACGTTGTAGGATGTCTACTAATATCCCTGGCCTCTGCATCTTCGATGGTAGTAGCACTGCTATCACCACCCCCCTCCAGGAGTGTAATACTCCTGGACATTGCCGGGTGTGATTGGCAGAATCACCCCTGCTTAAGAACCACTTATTTTTAATCCGTATCTGTCTGACTCTAGACCAGAGCCTTAGTGCCTAACTGGTACACTTTATTGCCTTGTTCTTAAAAAAAATAAAATAAAATACATTTTTAATAATGTATTTACTTCTTAGGAATCCAGAAATAACTTTTTAAGAAATGGATATTTCAACCAAATAGGTTTTACAGTTAAGTACCTTAATTGTTCAGTCCAAATAATTCAATGTACTTTTTCAATTATTTACACTGATCATAGATATCATACGTTAGGTGGTTACTAGGTGCTAAACCTGTGCAAACTGCTTTATTACTGGAGATGAACAATTATTCAGATAATACAGTACAGATTAAAATTTAAAAAATGATGTAGGCAGAGTATCTCATGCACTGTTTCCTCTGTGCTCAACTAGAAGTGGTGGTAGAGAGATGAACTTTTCTCTTCAAACCTAGATTCTGATATTCTATTTCCTTTCTTGTACCTTTCTGGTATGTTTCTCCTTTTTGGATGTTAGCAATTTCTTCATCTACCTTTCTGTTCTACCTCAAAATGAAGAGTGTTCTCTTTTCTTCCATTTGCCCCCAGCTCTGTGGACTTGAAGAAGGTGTTTGATCTAACGAAGTATTCAGCAGTGAGCATCAAAAAAGTGGATGGTCTCTTGTACATTTAAACTGCCACACTCTCCCGACGATTGAGGGTTCATTAGTCATCTTACTGTAATTGTTTTTAGAAGAAAATGGTTGGTTCTTGGTGCTTCTGGCCTTTGACCAGCTGAGTTCAACAGGAATTTAAAAATGATAAGAGCTTAGCTAAACATTCTTGTAAAGGCAAAAGGTGGCATTTGATATAATTAATTGTTCAGCAGTCCTAGGTGATAGCAATAAAAAGTATTATAGTTGTGCAGTAAATATCTACCCTGTACCTTTCATAATATATATGGAACCAAATCCTAAATATGATATTGGATGACCTCAAATTAGTTTCAGGATTTGTCTGGACATTCACATCCAATTCGTTACTGGATTGCTAACACATCTTTCCATTATACTGTATACAAGGTTCATCAAGTTTGTTCTGGATGAAGTGGAAAACAGAATGAGGACATCTAATCTGTTTTAGGTAGTCTAGTGACTGTGGGCCCTTTGTGACTTTAATCTTAAAAGCACACTGAAGTTCTGTCTGTACAGCAGTGAATATATTGTTTTGTGAGATCTAGATCAGAGCTGCCACACAGTTTCTTGATCGTTTCCTGTGAATTAGATTTAATATCAAATAGTAAGATCACCCAGAAGGTGGATCTGCTATCACCAAAGCAATTTTAATTGTAGAGGTGGTATAGCATGCTTAGGAACAGGGACCCCAGAACTAGGTTGCTTGGGGTCAAATTCTTGTCCCTCTCCTTATTGGCCCCTAGTCCTTGGGCACATTTTACTTCTCATGCAGAAAATGGGCATAATAGTTCTAATCACTTCATAGGGTAGTTGTAAAGATTATTTAAATTATGTAAAGTGTTTAGAACAGTGGTTGGCAGAAAGTGAGTGCTTTCATTTAATTTTATTAATTTGCCTATTTCTGAAAAATCTTTTCTGGTTTCATTTTGCCTTTCTGAAAGTTCACATTAGAACCGTACATATTTGTGGGTACAAATATGCAATAAACAGGAATGGGTAAATGAATAATTTCCCCATTACAAAACTAGTCTGTGCTTATTGTAGAAAATTCAGTAAATATGTATAAACAAAAGAACCAAAATGTTAATGGTGATTATTACCAAAATCCCTACTTAAATTATATCCATTTTAACGTATAACCTTAATCTTTGTGTGTGTGTGTGTGTGTGTGTATAAAATTAAATAATGGGTAATACTATAAGACTGTTTACCTATTTTTTTCACTTAGTGTGTAGTGAGTTTGTTCTCATATCGTTAAATATTATACAACATTTTAATGGCTGTGTAGTATTCCAGTATATAAATATACCATATGTTATTTAACCAATTTTCTATCCTATTACTGAACATTTGTTTATTTTTATATGCATTTGTAGTTATTTTATTTTATTTTTTTTAAAGAGTTTATTTATTTATTTATTTGACAGAGAGAGACACACGAGAGAGGGAACACAAGCAGGGGGAGTGGGAGAGGGAGAAGCAGGCTTCCCGCTGAGCAGGGAGCCTAATGTGGGGCTCGATCCCAGGACCTGGGGATCATGACTTGAGCCGAAGGCAGACGCTTAACGACTGAGCCACCCAGGCGCCCCTGTAGTTATTTTTTTAACATATGCTGTGTATGTATATTTTCAAAGATACAGAATTGTTGGATAAAACAATAATGTAAGATTTTTATAATTTCCAGTACATATTACAAAAATGACTATCAGAAAGATTGTGCCAGCGTTGCATTCTCAGCGATGGTGATGCTAATGGAACCAGCACTGTGAAATGTTGGTTGGCGTGTCATAATCTCTGATCTCCGTGTGGTGCATTGACAGTCACTGCTTTGTTCGTTATAAATCCCTGAAACTGTAGCATGCTTTTGGACATAGTTTCTTGTAGTCGATACAGTTATTAGTCTCTTCCTCTTAAGTTGCAGTAATGTTTACAGTGCTTCTTATAAAGTCAAAGGATTTGTACCAGTCTTTATTTGACAATTTTTTTTTGCTATTTATTTCTTCAACTAGTTCCTTTAAGGTGCTCACCTGCCTTTAGCTGTCAAAGACAGTTTTACTTAACATCTGTGTTTGTGGTTATTATTATTATTATTTATTTGACAGAGAGAGAGTGTACAAGCAGGGAGAGTGGGAGAGGGAGAAGCAGGCTCCCAACTGAGCAGGGAGCCCGACGTTGGGCTTGATCCCAGGACTCCGGGATCATGACCTGAACCAAAGGCAGACACTTAACTGGCTGAGCCACCCAGGTGCCCCCGGTTGTAGTTATTTTTAAAATACCAATTTCTGAGTTCCAGCTCTGAGATACTGATTTAACTGGTTTGGGGTAGGAGGAGATAGGGCTTGATTAGTTTTTGTACAGCACCCAGGTGATTTTAGTGTAAAGCCAAGGTTGAAAAATCATTGATCAATGTTGGTATTATTTCTTGGCACGTTAGTAATATTTCCAGCTTTATTTGCATCCCTTTGTGTCTAATGTTGTGGGGTCAGATCTCTTCCAAATGCCACATATATAATGGCATTGGTGAAGCAAACAAATTGGCAAGTACTGTTCAAATTTAGGAATGTAGGATATTGTGCACTAGTTCAAAGCATGTGATAGTATTCACTCTCCTTTACTAGCTGACCAGTCATGAGAAAAAAAAAAATACATGCAGTACAGGTTAATATAATAATGCTAATATATATTATAATGTTAATTATTGTAAAGTATTGTTAATATATAAACATACACATACATATATACATGTATATGTTAATATAGAACTATTTCTCAAGTGAAGAATATTATAACACATCATTGCCATAGGGGCAGTACTAAACAAGATAAATCTACAAATTGATACTTCTAGTGGTGTCTCTCTAACTCTCCTGCTTCACTTCATGCTTATTTACCTTCTTATTCATACTGAAATTTCCAGTTCATCATTTTATTTTATTTTATTTTAGATTTTATTTATTTATTTGAGAGAGGGAGCATGTATGAGAGAGCACAGGCGGGGGGAGAGCATGAGTGGGGGGGAGAGGCAGACTCCCGGCTGAGCAGGGAGCTGGATGTGGGGCTTGATCCCAGGACCCTGAGATCATGACCTGAGCTGAAGGCAGACGCTTAACCCACTGAGCCACCTAGGTGTCCCTAGTTCATCATTTTAAATATAGCTTAGAATCCAGTACTTGTACATTTATCTGCTGCTTTCATAATTTTATCATTGCTCCTTGTTTTTACTCTTAGCTGAGTGGTTCACCATCTAGAATTTTTAGGTTTTGCTTTGTATTTTCTTTTTTTTTTTTTTAATGTTTTATTTATTTATTCATGAGAGTCAGAGAGAGAGAGAGAGAGAGGCAGAGGCAGAGGAAGAAGCAGGCTCCCCGCCTAGCAGGGAGCCCGATGCGGGACTCGATCCCAGGACCCTGGGATCACGACCCGAGCCGAAGGCAGACGCCCAACCATCTGAGCCACCCAGGCGCCCCTCGCTTTGTATTTTCTAAAAGTTAGACCTCAGCTCCAGTCCACAGATCTTTTGAGGGAGAACCTCAAATAAATGAGTTTTTAAGGTAAACATTTAGTTATTAAACATCTGTCAAGGAGATGCTGTGTTCTAGTGTTGAATTCAAAATAAATAATCCATGGGTGCCTGGGTGGCTCAGTCAGTTAAGCATCTGCCTTTGGCTCAAGTCATGGTCCCAGGGTCCTGGGATCGAGCCCCACATCGGGCTCCCTGCTCAGCAGGAAGCCTGCTTCTTCCTCTCCCACTCCCCCTGCTTGTGGTCCCACTCTCGCTGTCTGTCAAATAAATAAATAAAAATCTTTAAAAAAATAATAAATAATCCAAAATAAAATAATTCCTTTCTATCAAATGGCAAAAATGCCGCTGCGCGCCCCCCCCCCCCCCCCCGTATGCCGTATGTGGATGCATAAATAATGTATATTTGCTTTCCATTCCATTCTTTCCCATTTGGATCTAATTGGTGATTGATGTTCTCCTTTTGAGATGACACTGCTATTTTCCTCAGTAGGCTCTTTTCCTTCTTTTTTTTTTTTAATCATTAAACTATTTAGAAATTGTTCAAGAAAATATTGCCTGTAATTCTACCATCTGAATATTGTTATTTTCATTTTGTATGCATATGTCCCTTGCTATCCAAACTCAGAAACCAAATAGATTTATTCAGTAAAGAATATTTGACTTTTTAATCTCGGTCCTTACTCTTGCTCATTTTTACCCATTTGCATTATAGTGTTCCTGGTAATTTGCAGTTATGGGTGCATACATTTAGTTTTGCTTAAATGTTCAATATTGTAACACTTTGTGGAAGATTTTGCTTGATATTCCAGGATAAAAATGAGATTCATCAGTCTGTTGTTCCCAGGGTTTTCCCCTGAGTATAGAACATGTGCAGTTATGTGCCAGTAAGTGTGCAAGTGAAATGAGTCAGGAGGAGACCACTGACCGAATGGTGGAAAGAACACCGGATTAAAAGTTAAGAGTGCCTTAAAGGCAGTTAAGAAGTACGATTTGCTTCTTAGCAAATAATGTGATTTTCTTGAACAACTAGGGATTTGGTCTTCCTTTTTGCTCTAAAAAGTAGACCATTTTTCTTTTGTTAAAATGAATCTTACTAATCTTTAATGAAAGACCATATTTACATAGCGTCCTCATAGTATGATGCTGCTCATTAATTGTTACGGCGTTTTTTGTGTGTAGAAAATTCTTAAATGAAGGTGTCTTCTTTCAGTCTGGCCGGGATCTTCAACAGTACCAGAGTCAGGCTAAGCAACTCTTTCGCAAGTTGAATGAACAGTCCCCTACTAGATGTACTTTGGAAGCTGGTGCCATGACTTTCCAGTGAGTATAATCCTATTTCTTTGTGGTCATTTAAGTATGAGATATAGTAGATATAAGTAACACCTGATAAGAATGGTAACAGTTTTTTAAAAAGTAAAGAAAATTTTAAAAATATAGTCTTTTCATGGAAGCAACTTCCTGGCTCCAGTTCTGCAAAACAGAAATCTTGGTTTGTTTATTCAATTTGCATACAATAAATTAACTTGTTATCCCGTGTCTAATAACTGCTGTACCTATCATGCAATAATAGATAAATTTTTGCTTTAGGAGCTTCTTAGAGCCAGATATATGTAGATTAGTACTCTTGCTCAAACATTTACTGACAACAACACAACCGTGAACAACTCACATACTTCTCTAGGCCTCCGTTACCTCTATAAAATAGGGAAAATGGTCATAGTTTTGTGAGGGTAATTTAAGAGCATCTCAATCAGTGGTTATAGGCAATGCATATAGCCGAGAGAGGGATCAAAAGGACTTTATTGGATTTCAAATTTTCTACAAATAATTGGTATTAAATGTTTAATACATGTCAAGTTTGAGGGTGATAAAAACAGGAAGGATTAAAAAAAAGAGGACAAGAAGATCAAAGGAAAATAAAATAGGATTAGCTAAATAATCCTTGCTATTTTAGGAACTCAAAGGCTAAGATAATATAGACCTGGGAGGGACCTGCTGTGTTTAACTTGAAAGGGGGAAAAAAAGATCACCACCCATCAGAAACAAACAATTATACAAAACAAAATCAAAACAAAACCCTGGTTTATTGGTTAAGAAAGTAGTGGATATTAAGTTTTATTTTTTTAAAATTTTTTTTAATTTTTAAATTTTATTTATTTATTTATTTATTTATTTATTTATTTATTTTTTGGTGGGCAGCAAAGCAAGGTTTATTGAGTGATAGTAAAGTTCATTGAATGATAGAGTATGAAGCTCCCAAAGAAGGAGGGGACCCCAAAGGTTTGCCTGGATATTAAGTTTTATAGGTATTAATTTGTGTAGTATATGAAATATCTTCTATAAATCCAATTTTCAACATAAAAAAATAAATATCAGCACCTAATTATATATAGTACCTTTATCTCTACCATGGATTAGGAACAAAAAACCTAGGCAAGTTCTAATGGAATTGAAAAGAAATTTTTTTCTTCTGTATGGTTCCTTTAAGAACTTTATAATCTCTTCTCATCCATTATTTTCATCTAAGAGCTATTTATTAAAGATTATTCTTTGCCAGACCGTATGTTAAGTTCTGCCTTTAATGTCCATAGCTTTTTTTTTTTTAAAGATTTTATTTATTTATTTGAGAGAGAGAGAATGAGAGAGAGCACATGAGAGGGGGGAGGGTCAGAGGGAGAAGCAGACTCCCTGCAGAGCAGGGAGCCCGATGCGGGACTCGATCCAGGGACTCCAGGATCATGACCTGAGCCGAAGGCAGTCGCTTAATCAACTGAGCCACCCAGGCGCCCAATGTCCATAGCTTTTATGAGCTTATTTTATTAGCAGAGAGAAACATATATGCAGACAACTAAACTATGATACCTTAGGGCAAGAAGTGCTGTAATTCGGTTATAAATGAAATGCTTTGGGACTAGAGAAAAGGAAGCAATAAATTCCCATTTGTAGGGAGTAAGTTTGAGGAAAGGGGATAGAGAGGAAGAATACAGAGAAATTTCATGGAAAAAATTATAGTAGAATCAAGCATAGGAAAATGAACAAGGTTTCTCCAGGTACATAAAAGAGTATTACAATTAGAAATAAATATATATATATATAAGCAGAAATCCGGGAGGCCGTAAAAGAACCTGTTTGGAGAATAGCATGATGGAATACGGCCTACACCTGTTTTGGAGCCATAAGTATTATATCAAAGAGTATGATTTTATTTTATAAGTATTCGGGAACCCTGAGAGTTTTTAAGCAGGGTAATATGATCATATTTACTCTTTAGGAATAAAACTGGTAGTTTAGAAGATGGTCTAGATTGAAGGCAAGGAGAGCAGTTGATTCAGATGCCCAAGCAAGAGATAGGACAACAGTATCATCATCATCATCATTATTATCATCATTTTAAGGGGCCTGAGAGATCATATGATATATTGTAAACTGCTCTGTGAAGTCCTAGGATGCATTAGGAGCCACATAGTAAGGGTAGGGATAGGGGTATATATAATACTTTGTGCCCTTATACTCCTACTTAAACTAATGGCCTTCTGAATTTGTTTGATGTACATATTGGTCTTCTGAATATAATTATTGCTGAAATAAAGAGTACTGTGGCTAAAAAGAAATCACTGAGTAACCTAACCTCTTTCCAAGACATCTCAGACATGTAGTCATATAGCTCCTTCCAGAGTGCCAGGGAGCTAAGAGGAAGTTAGTTCTGTTATTGGATAGTTTCGGATACTGGATAGTTAATATAGAGTTCTATCCTGGGAATTAGGGGATATTATTTGTCCTAAGGTCATTATCTGTATCCAGTAAACATTGTGGCATTAACTTCCAACTTCTAAGTATCCACAAAAATTTCCATTCCACTGTGCTTCTTATAACTGGAAGGAGTTTAAATATGTGTATACTCGTTTCCATACATAATCAAAAGGTGGATGGAGTCACAACTCTGAGTTTTCAAGAAAAAGTCCTCGGTATTAAGATATTTTAGCTGAATTATATAATAAACAATTATAATAAACATGTTTAAATATTCCTTTTGGAATATAATTCTAATAATGGGATGGTGTTTGCTTTCTGATTCTAAGGATTTATGGTTTGAAATTGATTTTCTGATTTAGCTAGCCTCAAAGGACTTAGGCTAGAATATTTTCAAAAGTTTGTAAGGCACTGAGAGTCTGTTTCAGGTTGTTGGGTGTATTGTTATTCTACAGACAACTTTTTCTTGTTGTTTTTTTGTTGTTGTTTTTTTGTCTCTCCAGCTACATTATTGAGCAGGGAGTTTGTTATTTGGTTTTGTGTGAAGCTGCCTTCCCTAAGAAACTGGCTTTTGCCTACCTAGAAGATTTGCACTCAGAGTTTGATGAACAGCATGGGAAGAAGGTGCCCACTGTGTCTAGGCCCTATTCCTTTATTGAGTTTGGTAAGTTTTTGCTCTTCATCTCTATATCAAGAGAGCAAACAATATGGAGAAGCTGTTTGTTACATTGATAATAATTTTGACACATTTTTATTTGATGTTTACTTACTGAAGTTTTGAATTCTGTCTTTTCCATTCCATCTCTTTGTCCTTCTGAGTGAATGAGACTTCTTCTCATAAGTAATTTCCCTGGTCTTTTGATCTTTTTCTTAGAACTTGTTGCCTTTTGCCCTTTTTTGTGATTTGGTTTGAACCCAGTAAGGTTCATTTTCTGTAGATCAGAATTTGGAAATCAGAAAGAAGGTATTTTGTTTCTTTCAGATCCTCTAGTTTAAAAAAAAAAAATACTGGAAGAGGTATGATATTGGGGAGAGATAACATTTATTACATGCAGAAATAGTATGGGTGTCCATGTACAATAATTACAGAAAGCTTCATCACCAGTAAAGTATCTGATGGCAGTAAATCAAAGGAAATGTCTTGAGTACCCTAATTAGAGGAAGTGAGAATAAGTATGATTAGATTACATTACTGATATTTTTAGTTAAAAAAGAAATTGGTTTTACTTTTCCGAATTTCTGAAGTGTTTCCAGTTTGCTAAATGGTCATCTTACTCTTAAAACTAAAGAAAATTTAGCAAAACACTCCAGTGTTTCATAACTACAAACTCTCTAAGTGCTAATTTTTATAATGTCTGGTTTTTAAATTTTGTTTTTGAAGATAATAAAGGTCCAGTAAACCCAAGAAAAAAAGAATACTGTATCAAGATCACACAGGAAATATTTGGTACACTCAGATTAGCTTAAAGGATTATATACAAAGATGAATGGGGTATAGGTGAACCAGAAAGTACAGTAACCTGAGATCAGTAACACAGTAATTATTTTCATCCCTAGGCCTGAAGGGATAAGAGAAAGGAGCAGTTTCTGGAACTGCAAAGGAGAAAATTTATAGAGAAAGCCAACTTGAGAGGAGCAGTAACTTCTAGTTGGAGGGATACTGCCAGGCCAGGGTGACTTCTCAGGGAGAGGTTGGGAATAAATACCCTAAAGTCACTATCTGCTTTCACGCCTTACCCTTGGGGTTCCCTCATTGGCTGAACCTAACTGGAAGCTCCAGGGCAAGGAGCTCACGATGTAGTCCATGCGGGTCAGCTTCCTGAGGCAAAAAGCGTGGTGCAGAAAGGTAGAGAGGAGGTCTAAAAAGGCAAATGAGAGGTCTCCACCACATATAACTTAAGATTTTTGCCAAAAGTTGAAAATATAATTTTTAATAATAAGTCATTCTTTTTACAGTTTTGAGAAATACAGACATGGGCTAACCATGAATAAGACTGCAGTTTTATAGTGGGATTTTGCTTTACCTGAAGTTTAAGAACAGAGTGAAATTAGGAATGTATGTTAAAATATTTTAAGACAATGTTTTTACCCCTTTTGATGCTAGAATAACTCTTGCCGTGTTAACCTGTAGTGATGCTAGATTGTTGCCAGGATTCTTTTCAGGGAGCGTAAAGAATTAAGTAGTGAAACCCTAAGGATCCTCGGAACATGTTTTGAAAATCTCTGCTTTCAGGAAAGGCTTACTACAGTGGGTCTTAATTTCTCTAAGGACCCTGAGAGCAGAGACTTCTCATTTGAAGGTATGCGGAGGACATTTCTCTTGAATGGTCATCTATCTACATTTTACAAATGAAGAAATCAAAACTCAAATTTTGATGCTCACTCAAGAGCTTGCTTAGCCATGGACAATTGCCGATCCAGGACTAAACTCAGAACTTCCTATTCCCTACAGTACTTTGATGGACAAAGTTGTTCATGGTCATTTTTCTTCATTATTCTAGACACCTACATTCAGAAAACCAAGAAGCTCTACATTGACAGCCGTGCTCGGAGAAACCTAGGCTCCATCAACACTGAATTGCAAGATGTGCAGAGGATCATGGTGGCCAATATTGAAGAAGTGTTACAACGGGGAGAAGCACTCTCAGGTATGTAAAGAATTAAGAGTCCTATATAGGCAAGGATAGCTTATTTTGGGATACTTTTTTTTTGCTGTCAGATTCTGTCTAGCACTGTTAAGAATTCACCTCTTAGAGATAGATTACATTACAAAACTTCCAACATGTTTTTCTTCCTAGCATGATTAGTTTTTGTTGAGTTGGAACGGTGTGAAGGTCTCATTCCATATCAGAAGCAATTACTGCTTCCAAGATATTTACAATGTTAAGTAAATATTTACAGAAACACATAAGGGAAATGAAAAGAAGAATGAGAGGAAACTGTCAAAGATTTATTGCAGTGGTTTCCTGACTAGCCACTTTGGGAGACTTTATTGCTGCCAGATCAAATGTCATAAAACGCCATTTTTATCAAGGCATTCCTCTGCTGAAAAACTCAAAATCTGTGACTACAAGATAAGATCTAGTCTGGTCTCAACTTTTCATTCTTACTGCATGTTTGTAATGTGTAAGGCATTGTGTTCTCTGTATGGAAGATAAGGAGATTGCAAACTTCTTTCATGCTCTCTAGTTCACAAATGTTCTGCCTCAGCCAGGTCAGCTTCCTCACCATCTCGGACCTGTTCTTTAAGATCCAGATAAGAACTACCTCTCCCAAGAAGCCTTCCCTGATTCTAATAGCCCACATCACATTAATCTGTTTTGTCTTTTAAACTGTTAAGACACTTTGCTATGTAATGGTTTTTTAAGCACATAATGGGTGTGTGTGCATGTGTGTGTATGTGTACTTACCTAATTTGCCTTAAAGTATATATATTTACCTAATGTTTAAATGTTACCTAAGTGTTTAACGTACTCTTTAAATGTAGTATTTATGTATTTCATATCTATTTCATATACTTGCTTTATTTCTCTCACAGTAATGATTACAAATAGATGCCTTAATGAGTATTTCGTGAACTCAACCTTGTGACATTATTCATGAGTAAATGGGTTTTCCTTTATTATGAACTGCAGATTGTAACCTTTATGTTAGTAGTCAGCAGTTGTTCCAGCAAATAGCTTCACACTCTTTAAACATCAAATTTTGGATGAGTGAGTCTATAAATTTTCATCATAACAGCCTTACTGTTTCTACCTGGGATAAAATAGACCAGAACAGGAATTTTTCTTAAATCTAAAATGTATATCTGGTCAGTTTATCAAAAGTGTTAAAGGATTCTTTTCTAGTGCTGTGCTGATTGGAAAAGAAGACAGTTGACCTTTGAACAGCGTGGGGGTCAGGGGCTCCACATGTAACTTTTGACTTCCCAAAAACTTAACTACTAATAGCCAACTGTTGATTGGAAGCCCTACCCTTAACGTAAACAGTCAATTAACATGCTATTTTGTATGTTACACATATTATATACTGTATTCTTACAGTAAAGTAATTTAGAGAAAAGAAAATGTTTTTAAAATCATAAGGAAGAAAAAATAAATCTACGGTATTCTGTAAAAAAAAAAATCTGTGTATAAGCAGAATGCGCACAGTTCAAACCCATGTTGTTTAAGAGTCACCTGTACTTTTCTAATCATAATAACTTCATCTAATTGGGAAGATAAGAAACAAGGTCATTGTCACAGAGTACTTTATAGATAGTATAAGGGAACAGACATCAATTGAACACTTTGTGTTAGGCAATATGGTAGGGGAACTTTATTTTTTTATTTTCTTAAAAGAGTTTATTTATTTGTCAGAGACAGAGAGAGAGCACAAGTGGGGGGAGCGGCAGGGAGAGCAGGCAGAGGGAGAAGCAGGTTCCCTGCTGAGCAGGGAGCCCAGTGCAGGACTCCATCCCAGGACCCTGGGGTCATGACCTGAGCTGGAGGCAGACGCTTAACCGACTGAGCCACCCAGGCATTCCATGGGACTTAATTTTTTTTAAGATTTTATTTATTTATTTGAGAGAGAAAGAGAAAGAGAGCATGAGCTGGGGGAGGGGCAGCTGGAGAGGGAGAGAGAGAATCTCAAGCAGACTCCACGCTGAGCACAGAGCCTGACGTGAGGCTCCATCCCACGACCCTGAGATCATGACCTGAGCCAAAATCAAGAGTCAGATGCTTAACCCACTGAGCCACCCCAGCACCCCAGGGGGACTTTATATATATCTTATTTATGCTTTAGAGTAATCCCTTGTGAATTGGGTGGTATCAAACCAGTTTTACAGATAAAGAAGCAGACTCAGAAAAGTTAGGTAGCTTGCTTTTAGTCACACTGCTAGTGCCTGGCAGAATTCATTGGTCTCTGCAGGTCCTTGTCCATCTTCAGTGTGTGATAGTTTTAAATAGATATATAAACAATAAGAGCTGTAAAATGTAGCAGGAAATAGATAATGTGAAGTGAACAGGGAAGATTTCTTGAATTTTGATAGATCAGGAAGAAGTGAAGAGTGGTATTTTAAGAGGGAGGAAGAAAAAGCGTATCTGAACAGAGCATAATCTGAAGGATAGTGAAAAGATCAGCTTACCTCAAAAAATGTTTTCTTCCTCTTTAAGCTTCTTCATAATAAGAAGCCATCTTTTATGCCTTCTTTCTCTTTCTAATTTTTTTTTAAATGTTTTATTTATTTATTCATGAGAGTCAGAGAGAGAGAGAGAGAGAGAGAGGGGCAGAGGCAGAGGGAGAAGCAGACTCCCCGCCTAGCAGGGAGCCTGATGCGGGACTCGATCCCAGGACCCTGGGATCATGACCTGAGCCGAAGGCAGACGCTTAACCATCTGAGCCACCCAGGCGCCCTCTTTCTAATTTTTTTATTTTATTTTATTTTTTTTTAAAGATTTTATTTATTTATTTGACAGAGAGAGATATAGCGAGAGCAGGAACACAAGCAGGGGGAGTGGGAGAGGGAGAAGCAGGCCTCCTGCCGAGCAGGGAGCCCGACGTGGGACTCGATCCCAGTACCCTGGGATCATGACCTGAGCCGAAGGCAGACGCTTAACGACTGAGCCACCCAGGTGCCCCCTCTTTCTAATTTTTTTAAAGATTTATTTGTTTATTTGAAAGAGGGAGAGAGAGGGCACGTGATGGGGAGGGGCAGAGGGAGAGAGGGAAAGGGAGTCTCCAGTGGACTCTGCACTGAGTGCAGAGCCTGCTGCGGGGCTTGATCCCAGGACCCTGAGATCACGACCTGAGCTGAGACCAAGAGTTGGTCACCCAACCAGCTGTGCCACCCAGGTGCCCCTCTAATTTTTTTTTTTTTTAAGATTTTATTTATTTATTTGACAGAGAGAGACACAGCAAGAGAGGGAACACAAGCAGTGGGTGTGGGAGAGGGAGAAGCAGGCTTCCTGCTGAGCAGGGAGCCCGATGCGGGACTCGATCCCAGGACCCTGGGATCATGACTTGAGCCGAAGGCAGACGCTTAACGACTGAGCCACCCAGCCTCCCCCTCTAATTTTTTTTTTTTAAGATTTATTTATTTTAGAGAGAGAGAGTGAGCAGGGAGGATGGGCAGAGAGAGAGGGAGAGACTTTTTTTTTAAAGATTTTATTTATTTGACAGAGACACAGCGAGAGAGGGAACACAAGCAGGGGGAGTGGGAGAGGGAGAAGCAGGCTTCCTGCGGAGCAGGGGGCCCGATGTGGGGCTCGATCCCAGGACCCGGGGATCATGACCTGAGCTGAAGGCAGATGCTTAATGACTGAGCCACCCAGGCGCCTGGGGAGAGAGAGTCTTAAGCAGACCCCCCCGCTGAGCATGAAGCCCAACATGGGGCTTGATCTCACGACCTGAGTTGAACCAAGAGTTGGACCCCTAACCACCTGTACCACCCAGGCACCCCTCTCTAATTTTTAGTTTTAGAGCTAGTCTGCCTTGCATTTAAGACCTAAGAGTAGTTCCCATGGGTTCTTTCAGCAATATGAAATTGCGCCCGTTTTTACTGCCTAAAATAGCTGTTTCTTTTAAGCCATGGGTTTTGTTGTTTCATTCAGAGGTGTCACCCTACAAGACTATAAGTTCCCCAAATAGAGGGGTCATGTATGTTGTGATCATCATTGTATCTTTTGGCACTTTGCATGATGCTTATAACATAAATATTTGCTCAGTGACTTCTCCCAGTAGTGGCTTTGTCTTTATGATATCATGTGTTTCCAAATGTTTCTGTGTAAAGGAATTCTCTTAACTATTGCTTATTTCGTATGACCTAATATTTGTTCTGCTGCCCAGTTATTCTCAGCAGATTTAGATTTCATTTAGCAATTTTTTTTTTTTTTTTTATCACTGACTATTACCAGACTCTGTTCTGGGCACTGGGAATATAGCAATAGACATTGGTTAAAAAGTTCTATCCAGTGGAGTGTCCATTTTAGTAGACTGGCTGGAAAGATTCGTCACAGCATTGTCATGGTTATTTCTCATCTCCTAACTTTTCTTATGTGACTAAGTGTTTTTCTTACAGGACAAATTGCTAATTTAGAAGCGGCTGTCATTCTTTTGTCATTAAGTAATACCACATTTCTCAATCAACTCAGTCTCTATTAAGCAACTCCAAATATTCCAGAAGTATTCCCTAAGGAAGAACAAATTCATATTGCAAAACAGTGTTTTTCAAAAATTTAAAGAAGTAAAGTGATCAAAATTCATTTATGTCACACTGAGAATTTGTTATTATTATTAAATTATGTCATGTATTTTAGTCCGGTCTAGCTTGTGTCTCTCTGGTTGCTTCTCTAAGTGCTCAGTTAACAGTTATAGACGGCAGCGACATTACAAATGTCCTTTTAGAAAAACAAAACTTTGCAAAAGGTTCTAAAAAGGTTAATTTAGTAGGTATTGGTGGTTTTCCAGCACCTGTGATTATATTTTAGTTACAAGACAACTTTCCTGTGTCTGTTGAAATATAATTTCTGGTAGCATCATAATGGTTTTTACCATGTGGAGAATCTTGGGAATTCGGTAGCAGTCACCATTAAGATATAGCTCAATACTCAGTTTCTGACTCATTGAATTTTCTGGTTACCTGAGTCTTATCTTGCATGGATAATCATTTTTCAAGATATGAGAGAATATGATTTAGACCATTAAAAGATGATGACGATTATTATCACCTAGCATTTCTCAGAGGCTTATCATATGCAAGAATTGTGTTCACTTTACAGGCATTCTCATGTACCTATAATCCTGTGATACAGTTAGTGTTATTATCCTCATTTTATAGATGATGAAACTGGGTCTTAGTAGAGGGACTAAGTGAATTGACCAATGTCACATGGCTGGTGCAGCTGAGATTGAAATTTATAAAGACTCTGAGACCAGAGCCAGCACTCTTAACCACCTCACGGTACAGCCTCAAGAATTTGAACATAATTTAGTCTGGTAACTTTAAAATGCAGTGTAGATTTTATAGTGCATCAGGATCATGGGTTAATCAGTGTATGCACCCTAACCCTTAAAATAAAAATGATAATTTAAGCTTCATGGTTGTTTGGTATGGTCCCACTCATTTGCGTTATTTTTATGCTTAATACATTAGACAGAATACTTCAGGGACTAATTACTGTTTTCCTTTTTTCCTCTTTGACAGCATTGGATTCAAAGGCTAACAATCTGTCCAGTCTGTCCAAGAAGTACCGCCAGGACGCGAAGTACTTGAACATGCGTTCCACTTACGCCAAACTTGCAGCGGTTGCTGTATTTTTCATCATGTTAATAGTGTATGTGCGATTCTGGTGGCTGTGAAGTAGTGAATCCAGTCACTGGCAAGGGTGAACCTAGAGCTCGGCAGGTGTATGTTTTCAGGAAACTGAGCTCACAGAGATGTGTATTAGAATTCCAAGTGGAACTTCTGCTTCTAAAGACCTTGCAAGGAAAGACATGTCCTGAAAATGAAATGTTACACCTCATTTGATGAAGCTTACCCCTTTGTAGAAAGTCTCTTTTGGGGGCAGAGGCTTTCTCTGGGTGCTGAGCTGTATACGTTAGGGAACAGTAGATTGTTTTATTTTGTTTTTTCCCTCCCAGTGTTTTTACATTTTTAAAACAGCACTGAGTGGGGCATTTTCTTTCTCTAATGGAGCCATCAGTGAGATCTGGCTTAGCCAACCTGTGCTAGCAATAGTCTGAAATTGCTTCAGAGAAGGCAGCCCGTTGGGAAGTTTTTTGACTCTAATCAACATTCCTTTTGTTGGTGACATTTGTGATTTTCAGTTTTTGATGGCCTTGTAAACAAGACTCCACTATGTGAAGGTTAATTGCTGTGCTGCAAAGATGTTGTCTGTTGGCCCCTGTAGGAAGTTAACCTTTGTTGTTTTCATTTTATGATATTTTGCTTATTGCACAACTGCTTTAGGGTTAAATGAATTATATTAAGATGCCTTGAAATTATATTATAGCACTCCTTGATTAAGAAGCTAAAGTGTTTTCTGTCATTTTCTCCTTAAAAGACAAATTTAGTTTGGGACATTCTTAATTTTATCTTTCAGCATCCAGTTTGTATTAATAGAAGAGTAAGTATAGCATACAGATAGCCAGAGTCCCCTGACTTAATGGGAAGAAAGGCCCAGCCCATCACTACAGCTTTGTCCTGCCCCTTCTTACTTTCTCCACTGTAGTTTTCCCCACTCTCTTTTCCTCCTGCTGAAATTTTAAAACTTCTCTGCACCCAGTAGTTTCATGTCCATAAGCATCCTCTCAGGATATTCTCAAATTTCAAAATGGAAAATGTTTAGCTGTGTAGTTAGATTTAAATTTTTACAGAGCAACTACTCAAACTACTAAATACATTTATCTGAATAAGTCTCTGAGAACACCTCGTACCTGCTTCAGTTTATGTAAATTCTCTGAGAATGTTCTAGAGTTAGATAACTCATTTAAGTGGCTTCTATTAACAAATAAAAGTACCTGTGATTTTTCCCTTTTTTGCTCAGGGATGATGGGGATTTCCTTTTACCTTCTGAGGTAGACTTTTTTAAATGGGGAGAATAGACCTCTTAAATATTATCACAAGGGTCTACAATATAAACTAGAATTTACACATACTGCAAATATTTCTTTAAGTCCTATAGGAAAATGAGCCAGCTTCTTACTTCTTAACATCTTTGGAGAGAACTTTAACTAGTAAACAATTTTATAACTAAGGGATCATCAAAGCTACTGTCCTGATTCCTGATAGAGGAAAAAAAATCCTATTTCCTAATAACAAAGCAAGGAGAAGTGGCTTATTTTGTTCCTGATAAATTAGAGAACTAGAATAAATTTTTTTTCTTTCCATTTTGGACCTAAGTCTGCCAATTGGAGTATGTGCATGAAATATGAAGTTACTTTTTATAGAGAATAAGTGCTTTTAAGTCCCTAAAAGGCTTGTCCCTAGAGTAATGATGTTGGTAATAAAAGCCTGGAAGTCTGAAAACCTTAGTGGTACCATAACATTTGGTTCTTCTATAGGAGTGGAGAGTGGCAGCTCGTTGTTGAGAGTTGCATGCAGCAACCAAGTGGCCAGCAATGAAATAAATACTTCTAGAATGTTCCCTTCAGTGTGAAGTTTTATTATCTAGTTATTTTATGTGCACATAGTTTTCTGGGTACATTTCTACCAAACTCATTGGGTTAATTAAAAAATGAGAACGGGGGCAGAATGATGAAGAAAGGAATGAGAAAGTGGTTTAATGTTACGATGGTAGAAAAATGAGAGAACAAGACTGTTGTGATGTGGCTCCCACTTCCGTTCTTTATTGGAGGTAGTGGGAGGATCCGACCAGATGAAAAGTATCCGCAACCAACCAGGCATCTAAAATAGAATGTGGTAAATACTGTCTAGTGTTATTGGGGGCACATTAAGAAAGGACACCTAATTTACTTTGGGAAGGAATGTGGTAAGAGAAGGAGAATGAGGTATTCCGGACAGAGTCAGTTCTTTGTGCAATATCATGAGTAAAAGAGTGAGACCTTTGTTGGGGATGGTAATTAGCTTGGTTCAGCTTAACTCACTGGGTAAGTTTGGGCAGTTGAGACTTGAAGAAGAACCCGACTGGTAAATTGTAATAAAAAGACTTGTCTACACGCTAAGGAGTTTAGACCACACTAATATCAGCAAGAGATGGCATCAGATTTACGGTTTCAAATGATCATTCTGGCCAAAGTATAAAAGATATATTAGGGATAAGCCTGAAAGTAGGGAAATAAAACTGAGGAGCCATCAAAGGTAGACTGAGGCATAGGAGGCAGGTTTCCAGCGATTTTCAAGAAAAGAGTTATTATCCCAGGTACCAAATAAATTTAGTTTTGACATAATGTTGTCTTTGGAGCTTATATCTCACATTCACCTGTTGAAGTAAGTTACTGTTTACACCGTATGAATGAAGAAACTTCACAAAGGATACTTCTCTTGAGGCATAGAAGAGTTAGTGATTTGCCCCAAGTTGCAGAGCTAGAAAATGATGGAGCTGAGATTTGAACCTAAGCAGTTTGACTCCAGAATTTGTGCTTTTCTCCACTACACTATACCACTGAGAGATCAAAATAAGTACCAAAAATGTATTTTGAATTTTATAGTTAAGGAACTTCATCGTGCGGGCAGAGATCATTCAGGGGAGTAGGGCAGAAGTCAGGTTGCAGTGGGTTGAGGATTGTGTGAACCACTAGGAACTAAAGGCGCGGAACTAATTTTACAAAGTAGCTTTTCTGGTTGTCATGACACTGAACTTCCTAACATGCCTTTATTAAGAAATCTCACAAATGTTAAAGTGTAATAATATTTGGCACATTGTACGTACATCTGTTCATTTAAATATCTAGTGGTTATTAAGCTTTTTGGAAAACCTTGAAAATTTGATGAAAGGTATGTGCCTTTACCCCCAGAAAAATGTTCAGTGTACATACATGGATGCATTCATGCATGCATACTGTGGGTATTCAGGAACTCCACAAAGCCTCCTCATGATGGTAGTGCTCCATGATCCCCAGTTAGGAGCTCCCCAGATACATAAGAGTGGAACTCAAAGGTAAGTCTCTAGAAGCCTTGAAAACTGTCCAGCTATGGTTACTTGGAAGAATTCTACAGTTTGAACTAACTTTGTGGATGAGATGTATTCTTGAGAAAGTGTGTACCCTACCCCCAAATTCTATCAAATATTTTCCTGTAATGCATTCAGGGATCTGGTTCCATAGAAAAATTTTTAAAAATTTGGTCCCAGTTCCTCAAAATCACATTTAAGGATCTTATATTTTACGTTTTCTACTTTTATCACTAGGAGGTCTTGCAAAAGCAAACGAAAACAAATGGATAATCATTCCTGCATGCGCAGTATTAAATAATACATGTATAAGAAAACATTTTATCATTTAAATTCCCATCTTCTTGGGAGTTTTCATAACTAAGGGCTTGAATGTTGGTGACCACACAGGTAAGGCTTTTGGTTGGTGTAATTGACGGAACTGACAGCCCCACCAGGTTGTCTTCAGACAGCTCAGCAAGAAGGCGAAGAGCAATGGTTGTATAGGTGTTACTACTATAATTGTGCATTAACTGATTGGACCCAATAGCTTGTACTGTAAAGGTCCCCAAAGAACGATTTATAGGATGTGTGACCTAGTTTGAAATAGAATGGGCAAATTGAGTCTGACATCCTATTCTTTTTATTTTTTAGTAGGCTCCACACCCATCGTGGGGCGTGAACTCAGGACCCTGAGATTGAGTCCCATGCTCTACCAGCTGAGCCGGCCAGGCGCCCCTACATCCTATTCTTACTACAGACACGATTGACCCAACAGTATAAAACTATCTCAAGCAATTTAATCACTCAGTTCTAGTTAAGTTTATTTCAAGTGCTGAACCTGAATCCATATTTTAGATTAGATTTTATTATTCTCCTTAAAAAATTTACTTCTCTGTCATTTCTCCCTTTGTACCTTTTTAATATTTTTGGCTCTTGAGTTCTTGTTTGCTCTTTTTCATCCTTGTTTTTTATACATCTTATTTTATTTGGTCCTTTACTTTTTCACTTGATCTCAATGTTAATTCAACATTTTTCTACATCTGATTCACTTAAAGTTCAGCAAAATGATTTTCAAAAAACAAACCCCCTTTTTTTCTATGTCCTTTTGCCTTTTCTCTGCCTCCCCATTGTTTCCCCTCACTTCTTTATCCTTTTCCATTTTACTTCATTTCCCTAGGTGCAGTTTTTGATCAGGAGTTAATGTAAGGCTACGACTTTGCTTCTGTAATTGAGAACTTCAGAACCAACTTATATTCACTCTATTTTTAGATCTTAGTTTATTTTACCTTCTAGTGATTTTATAATACACAGTATTCTCTTATCAGTTAATACAGCTATGCCTCTGCTTTGAGATACCCCTTTATAAAAAACCTCAAACATTTCAAGAATTCAAGAACAAGCTCCTCTAGTTTGTCTCCTGTATTTAGGGCTTCAACTATCATTGTATTACTGGTAACTCCAAAATATACCTGTCTGTCCTCAAACTTGAGGTCCAGGCCCCAACTTTTTTGCTGCTTATTGGGTATCTGTATTTGAAAAGCCCATAAATTCTTCAGTGCATCTAAAACATTACTTCCATCCCGGTACTCTCAAAGTAAAACCTGACCTCTGCTTCCTACTGTAGTTCTAATTTTTAGACCTCACCTGCCACCCCTACAAGTCATGAATTGCATTTGTCTCTTCTGTTTTCTCCTTTCACCTCTCCACTGTTAACCAAAATCTAGTTCTCATAACCGCCAAAATATTTCTCATCTATGACTTTCTTTCCTTTTGGCCTTAGATTCAAACTCTCATTAGCTTTAATTGGGCTCTTGCAGTGGACTCCTTACTACTTAATACACGTCCCTCTTTAACTCAGTACTACCATGTTAATACCAGAAATTTTCTTAAAGAGCTCATCGTACCCTTATTTCCTTTGGTAAGATCACCAGTTTGCTTTCATAGTCTGGCCCCACTGTGTCATTCCAGACTCTCTTGCCATTCCCCATCACCTCTTGTTTCAGTCCCAGTGAATTTATCTAGCCTTCTCTAAACAGTCAAGCACTTTATCTTTGCCTTGGCTCATTCATGCCTTCTCCCCAGACTTTTTTTTTGTGTGTGTGTATGTACCTTACCCCTATCCTTTTCACTTTCAGTCTACTAAAGTTCTCATCTTTGAAAGACCCAGCTCTATAGTCTCCTTTGTAGATCCTTCCTAACATTTTCACATCCTCCCTCCCACCAACCTGGGAGAAGCTATGGATTCATCCTCTCATAGCAACTTGTTCATATTTCTAGTGTAGAACTTACAAACTTAAAATACAGTGTGCTCTTGTCTCCACTGTATACTTTGTGAGGTCCCTGAGGTAGATATCAGTTGTTATTCATGTGTATTTAAATCCTTGGCACTTGATGCAATGGCAGACATGGAGGTACTAGGCAAATATTTGCAGAATGACTAAACTGACCTAAAAAATTTATGCACAAGTTTTCTGGAAATGGGCTGCTCTGTTAAGTCCTGTACACGTATTTTGAATGAAAGGAGAAAGCCAAAGTAGGATAAAGTGGTATCGGCTTAATAAGGGATGGAAAGAGGAGCTCCTGGGTGGCTCAGTCAGTTAGGCATCTGACTCCGTTTCGGCTCAGGTCACGATCTCAGTGTTGTGATGTCAAGCCCCTCAACGAGCCCCGCATCTTACTCGGCGATAGGTGTGGAGCCCGCTTGAGATTCTCTCCCTCTCCGTCTGCCCCGCCCCCCCAAATAAGGGATGGGAAGGGGAAAAGGCAAATGAAAAAGAACAAAATAAAGGAACAACAGGAAGATTCTAGCAATATATGGTGAACACATTTGAGAAAAGGAGGAGAGAGAATTCAGCAAATGAAATTGATTCTTTAGGGCAGAAACAATTGGAAGGTAAGGTGAAGAGGGAGAAGAAATAAAGATGTGGAGACAAATTTGACTTGAAGAGAAAGTACAAAAGTCAAATAGACGGGCAGATCTCAGTCTGGAAGTGCTTTCAGTTGGCCACAGGCATCGTGCTTGTATGTTGTGTGGATATTATTAAGCGAGCTTTTTCATGTCACTTAACCCCTTGCCAAATTGTCATCTGAAAAAGTGACTCCAGGTAAATGCCTTGACCACCATGCCATATAAAGTAAGACGTATTTTACCACGCTAGAGTTAAGAAACTGGTTTGGGGCGCCTGGGTCGCTCGGTCAGTTAAGTGTCCAACTCTTGATTTCAGCTCAGGTTATGATCTTGGTCGTGAGACTGAGCCCCGTGTGGGCCTCTGCGCTCAGTGCGAAGCCTGCGATTCTCTCCCTCTGCCCCTCCCCCCGCTTGCGTTTGCTCTCTAAATAAATAAATAAATAAATAAATAAATAAATAAATAAAATCTTAAAAATAACCTTAAAAAAAGAAACTGGTTTAAGGCTTAGTTGTGACCAACTGATGGCAGTTTGCGAACTTCTCCCAGTGATTCCCTTGCAAGTAGTGTGGGTAGGCAGTGAGGTTTTTTGGGCTGGGCATGCAGAGGCAGATAGTAAGACCTATAAAAGTAAGGACTGAAGAGCATATTTATTTGTATGCCTTTTGTTTGGCCATTTACATTAATATGGAAAGCGTGTTATTTGCACACTTAGAACTTTAGAATAAAAGTACTTTGACTCTGAAGCTGGTTTTTCTTGATTGTTTTCATCTTTTCTTTTCATCTTTACATTTTCTTTCATCTTGCTCAAAACTCAGTTTTCCCCTATAGCAGAGTTGGGACTTAACATTATAAAAATATTTATGTATTTATTTTTTAAAGATTTTATTTTATTTGAGACAAAGAGAGAGAGAGAGAGAGCACAAGAGGGGGTAGGGTGAGAAGGAGAAGTAGATTCCCCACCGAGCAGGGAGCCTGATGTGGGGCTCGATCCCAGGACTCTGGATCATGACCTGAGCTGAAGGCAGTCACTTAACCAACTGAGCCACCCAAGCGCCCCTATAAAAAAATTTTTTTAAAAAGTCTGCTTGCTAAAGATTCTTAAAAAAAAAAAAAAACAAAAAAAAAACCCAAAAAAATGCTAGGGACTTTTGAGCAAAAGTTTAAGACGTTCTGCTATAGCCCATCCGCTTGCTTGTGGGATTTATGTAGATACGTTTGTTGTTGTGGCTACAATAACAGTATAGAATTATATACAGAACATTATATTTATTTTCATCAGTTAGGTAAACAATGTAGTGTAAAACAGACATTACTGAAGAAGGATAGAGATTTATATGAAACTGCAACAGAGACAAACTGCTGCCATCACATACAGCAGTGGAGGGGGGAGAAGGTTAGAAAATACTGAACCGAGAGCCCCGAGACTTGGTTTCCAAACCCAGCTTGCCAGTCTGTAGCTGTGAGACTTCAGGTTACTTAGGCACCCTGTGCCTCAGTTTGCCATGGTTGGAAAATGGGAATGATACCTGCTTCACCTACTTCACGTGGACTATTTGAGGATAAAAGGAGGCAAAAACGCAGTAATTGTCGTGAAGATTTTATGAACCATGAAATGACCTATAAGTACCGCACTGTATCACTATTATCATTACTATTCTAACTGTTCAAGGGAAGCACTGGTGTTCCTCTGGAAACTAACGACCGTGTTCTGTAATAATTTTAGTACTGACGGGGCAGTTTCCTGCCTGGTCTGGTTGTGTTGCAGTATTTAGGAACCCTTATTAGGGTCCATTTCTCGGGTCATGATTTCATGTTCCCAGAAGAGGGCAGCAAAACTCCAATCTGAAGACTTCCTCCAAGTGTCTACCCTAGAATTTCCTTGAGAGGAAAACAACTATACTGTAAAGAGAAGAGCCTTTAAAAAACGATGGTCTAGGGGCGCCTGGGTGGCTCAGTCGTTAAGCGTCTGCCTTCGGCTCGGGTCATGGTCCCGGGGTCCTGGGATGGAGCCCCGCATCAGGCTCCCTGCTCAGCGGGAAGCCTGCTTCTCCCTCTCCCACTCCCCCTGCTTGTGTTCCCTCTCTCACTGTGTCTCTCTCTGTCAAATAAATAAAATCTTTAAAAAAAACAAAAAAACAAAAAAAAAGATGGTCTTTACGTGACAGACAAGGCAAATCTCATTGCTATAAATAAATGCCATAACAAAAATTGACTCATTTTAAATAATTTTTTGCCTTTTCTCTGTCCTCTGAGGAAAATAATTTGGGCTATTTCTTTAATCTCAGTTTAATGATTTGACGTGTACAACCAAAAACCTTTAGCCGTGTTTTTCCATTTAACCCCAGATTTTTAGATCTCACATAATAGCACCAGTTCTTAAATAATTTTTTTTTTAAACAAGAAGAAAGTTGTTCAGGCCTGATTTTTTTCCGTTTAAGATGCCTGGCTGAGTCCAAAGAATGACTCCCAACAGTGTCTAAATATGTCTGTCATAACGTGCATCTGTGTCATTAGAAGCAAACGTCATCTGGGGCGCCTGGGTGGCTCAGTTGGTTAAGCGACTGCCTTCGGCTCAGGTCATGATCCTGGAGTCCCTGGATCGAGTCCCGCATCGGGCTCCCTGCTCAGCGGGGAGCCTGCTTCTCCCTCTGACCCTCCCCCATCTCATGTGCTCTCTCTCTCTCATTCTCTCTGTCTCAAATAAATAAATAAAATCTTTAAAAAAAAAAAAAAAAGAAGCAAACGTCATCTGTATCTAATATCTCTCATTCTTTTATTTTTCAAATTTGTTTAAAAATATCCTTGTGCTTTTATAGTTTGTAAGAACATCAGCAGCTAACATTTGAACTGTTCTTTTAAAAAAATTTTTTAGAGAGAGAATGTGAGCGAGGGGAGGGACAGAGGGAGAGGGAGAGAGAGAATCTCAAGCAGGCTCCATGCTCAGCGCAGAGCCCGACGTGGGGCTCCACCCCAGGACCCTGAGATCATGACTGGAGCCAAAATCAAGAGTCAGATGCTTAATGGACTGAGCCACCTAGGCGCCCACGAACTGTTCTTAAATAGCATGTACGGGGCTTTCACATGTTTTCATGTATGTTGATCGCCACTATCCCCATCTTACCGATAAATTTTCTCATCTGTGATTAGAACAGCTGTTCTTTGCTTGAAGAGAAAAGTGCAGGTGGAGGCCCCTTGTGGCAAGAGTGTCCTGAGGTGGGTATTTTCTCTCCCCTAATAGGTAGTGCGAGGGCCAATTCTGAATCTGATCCTTTTTCTGTGTGCTTTACTAGAATTAGAGATGGGGTAGAAAGGCTTTCAGGTATAGTTTTTCAATCCCTTCTGCTTTTGTCAGCTCATTTCTAGCTCTGCTTTTTTGAAAAAAAAAAAAAAAAAAGCTGCTCTGTTTCCCACTCCACTCCCTCTACCACCACCCTCGAGTCAGAGTCCTCGTCCCATCCCAGCTAAACCTCTTCCTGTTCTTAAGAATTGCACCACATTCTTGGCTTAATGCAGGCCAACAACCCCACACTGGCACCAGGGAGTGGACAGACCTTCTTTATTGGTTGAAAGTTCTTGTCTGGTGAGCATGGAGTAAGTCACCCACTTCCTGACTTCCCACTCTGGATGAATTTGCCTCTGCAAAAGAAAATACTCCTTGGATTTTTGTTTGCTTGCTTATAAATGCCCTGGACTGAGGAAGATCTTACCAAGTAGGTAAAGTGTGGAAGGGCATTTGAGGGAGAGAGAATAGTCTGCACACCTTGCTGTTTCTAATTCTTCCCTCCTCCCTCTCTTCAACACAGACTAATCCGGCATTGACTTCCACTGTATGGAAGGGGCTTTCATTAAGGACAGGAATGCCCCCCATTACTAAATCTGGTGGATATATCAGTCTTTATCTTACCTGACACTGAGCAGAAACTGACACCGTTAATCTCCTTGATAGACTCACTGTCTTCCTGTGGTTTCCACACACTATTATTTTTTTTTCCTACTTCCTCGTGGATCTTAGGCATCCTTTGCAAGCTCTTCTTTCTCTACCAACTCCTTAGGTGTTGGTTTTCCTCAGGACCCTGTCCTATGTCAGCCTGTCTTCCCTCTACACATTCTCTGAGAAATCTCCTCTCTTCCATGGCTTTATGAGATTTATATGCCAGTGACCCCCAAATCCCCACCTCCCCTGAACTCCACCAGACTAATATAACAACTACCTTCTAGAACCTCTCTGATTGGATGTTCCTGAAGCCGTATTAATCAACTCACTTCCTCAGGCTATTCCTCTTCTGATGTTCCTTTTCCTAATATATGCCACAACATCCACCCAGTTGCTCTAGTCAGAAACCCTGAGATTCATCTTTGATTTCTCTTTTGCTCACTCTCTCTATTCAATCAATAACCAAGTCTAGTAAAATCTACTTCTTTGAATCTACCCACTTATTCTCATCCTTACCCGGCCTAAGCAATCACCTCTGGACTTTTGCAAGTCTTTGCTAGTTTCCCACCTCTAGTTTTTCTCCCCTTGGATCATTTTCCTCCAGCTACCAGAAAGTTTTTTGTTTTTTTTTTTAATAAATGCACTTCTGGTAAATTCACCTCCTCCATTTACAGTCATTTAGTTGCTTCCCACTATCCTTAGGCTAGAGTCCAAATGTCTTAGCATGGCTCATAAGCGCCCCACCATCAGCAACCTGCCTACCTGCCATCAGCCTGCACTCCACTCATGCTGGATTCCCGTGGTGCAAACACACACCCGGCCTTCTCTTGCTTCTAGGCCTTCACGAATGCTTGTTCCTCTGCCTGGACCTCAAACATGTCTAATCTAAATTCTACCCCCAAATTGTCATTTATCTTATTCCTGAGTCAGAACTGAATTTGGACACTTAATTTTTAATTAATTCTTGAATTAGAACCCAGTGCACCTTCTCTCACCTACAGATTTCTTAGTTCTTTGAAAAATACCTCCGAGGGTATGTTCAAATGAAAATATATTTGAGCTAATTAATCTAGATCAGGATTGACTTTTACCATAGCCAAATATGAGCTGGAACATATTTTTTAAATTACTGGAATGTTTTCTGGATTGTTATTCATCATGACATTCTATCTTTGGAATTTTTTTCTTCATTTCCCGCTGGCTTCTACCACTCTCCTTTCTCACCTCTCAGCCCTTCCTTCGCCTTGGGTTGCCCTGCGCTCGCCCCTCGATGGACCCAGTTTGCACGCAGTGATACAGTTGCCGTGAAGCTGTGGTTAAATAGAACTGCTCAGACTGCAACAGGAAAGCACTGAATCGAAAGCAAAGGGGAGGAAGCACAAACCGATACCCACCACAAAGCTGCTGAGTGCCCAGCGTGACCCAAGCCGCACCCTCTGATGAGGAGCCTTGTGGAGGAGTAAGAAGCCACAGAGTTTAATAAATCATCAGCACAGCCTGTCTTCCACTTCCCCTGAGCCAGCCTTCCTGGGTCACCCACGAGTGTCCCCAGGTCTGGCCTAAGAAGGTGGGTGATGACAGCAAAGCCACCAGAGACTCAGAGGCTGGGGGAAAGTCCCTGAAATGAATGACTGGGGACCATCGGTCTCGGACACTCCCCCTGGTCCAGCTCTGTGCGTGGTTGTAAGCAGCTCTCTGTGTGGCATGATCCCCAGATGAAGGGCCCTGTGTTCCCTAAAAGTCCTTTGGCTACCTGCCTGACAAGCTGTTTCTCGTGGTGGCTGAAACTTTTTTTATTTTATAAGCAAAGATCAAGTCCCTACGCGATACAATTCGAGAACTTGAAATTCACATTAATGTACACATGAGCATTTTCAGATTCTTTCCTGACTTCAGTAGTGGGAGCAGGAGAAAGGAACGAGATGGCAAACCAAAGATGTGTTCCACCTACTTTCTGATTTTGCCCCTGGCCTCCCCTGCCTTTTCACACTTGTCCCCTTTGTTGTCAAAGGAGATACGAATTCTTCAGTGGCCTGAATTATGGGGAAACGGGTGGAAAGTGTGGGGAAATGGGTAGTAGCTGTGTTTAGATTTGAAACGCTGGTAAGGTGGGGAACTGCGTGGGATGCTGGAGTCTCGCAGGGGCTCATTACCTCTGGATCTGGGGAGGTGGGAGCCGGGCCCCACTTTTGCAGCTGGAGAAGCAGGGCACCGAGAAGAGGCGCAGCCATCTCAGTCGGAGGAAAGGCCGCTTTGCTCGGCTGAAAGTGGGCACTGTGTCTTCATAAAGGGCCAGACTCACACTTCACATAACAGACAGGAAATACGGTTAGTGCAGCTGGGAGGGGAGAGAGAACTCACTGTGTACCAAGGCCATGAACTCACTCGTGGCCACCTTTCACCGCATTTTCCTCTCCTGTAAGTGACCAGGACTGAGTCCTGGGAGCGCTGGGGAGCAGGTGAAGCACGCCTTCGGGCCAACCCCCTTCCCTCCTGCCGGCTCACCTCTCCGAAGATCCTCCACTTTTGGGTTCTCTTTCACCCCAGAAAATCTTCCAAGATCTAGATCATTAATGAAGTTCCAGTGGAGGAATGATAGGTACTTTGATAGGAGGTGAGGGAAACAGCTCTTCTCTTACAAGGCCAGATCTACACGTGGCAAAAATGTGGCCTCTGTTTTAGCAGCCCCAACAGCAGTGAGTCAGAACGGATCCTAATAAAGTAAAAAAGGAATGGAGTTTGTAGTCAGATGGTTTTGTTTTGAAACTACCCTTGCCTCCCTCCCTCCTTCCCTCCTTTCCTTTCTTCCTCCCTTTCAGAGAGGAAGGAGGGGGAAGTAGCCAGAGAATGGGAAGGTCCTCGAAGCTCAGAGGGATGCTACAAGCTTCCCAAGCCAGGCTGCCTGCCCAGAGTGTGCCCGCTGTCTTGAGTGGTCAAGGACATTCCTCTTGTTTTTTTTTTTTTTTTTTTTTAAAGATTTTTTATTTATTTATTTGAGAGAGCGAGAATGAGAGAGAGAGAGAGCATATGAGAGGGAGGAGGGTCAGAGGGAGAAGCAGACTCCCTGCTGAGCAGGAAGCCCGATGCGGGACTCGATCCCGGGACTCCAGGATCATGACCTGAGCCGAAGGCAGTCGCTTAACCAACTGAGCCACCCAGGCGCCCAAGGACATTCCTCTTGTTAAACCCTCGAGTTGTGTTTAATAACCAGGCATGATCCAAGCTGTAAAGAGCGGGCTGACTCCCCAGGTGCCATCTGTCAGCTGGTGACCTGCCCTGCTACATTACATTGCTGAAACAGGGAAAATGAACAAAATGAGTGCAAAGAAGGGGGAGACGGTGAGAGTGAGCTGCTTTTGAAAACGCTTACTTAGGAAGAAGAGACAGAAGTTGGCTCGAGGGCACATGAAGTAAAGAATGGATTTCATTTTTTTAGACCGGGAGAGGTTTGGGTATGTTTACATACTTAAGGAGAGATCTCACTTCATTCCTAAGTTTTGATTCTCTCCTCTGGGGGGAAAAAAAGGAGAGGTTTCTATGAAGTTTAAAATTAAATGAAAATCAAATGCACGGTGGTGGCATTTACACCGCAAAGCCCTTTACACATGCTAATTATCATAAGTATCATCATCTAGCATCTGCACAGATGAGTAAGCCCTGGTCACAGCTGCTCTGTCTCAGGCTCTTCTACCCCATATGACGGGCTGTGAGGAGGACATGGGCTCTTGACTAGGCAGGGCCAAGACCTACCAGGGACAGGCTAATCGTGGTGTGACCCGGATCTCGCCATGCTTTGAACTTTGGGGAGATGGTGTGTGTCTGCTACCCTGTGTGTGTCTTACTAGATACAATGAGTTGCCATTGTATTCTCTACCTTGCCCCGGATTCTGTCAAAAAAGCTTTACTTTAGGGAAAACATTTTTAGAAATTAAAAATGCCCTTCTTGAGATGCAAGAGATGTACAAATAGGATTCTCAACGTGGATTTCTGCTTAGACAAAGAAGCAGTTTCCTAAAAGTTACCTCATGTTAACCCACAGCTTTGTTAAGAAGGGTCCGCACTTTATCTGTACAGATGAGTAAGCTGGATTCCCATGGTGCACGGGAGCTCTACACAGCATGATACACACAGCGAATCAGTGAAGTCTTTATTCTCTTAATTATTTGCTTTGCAGTTTTCGCTTTGAACCATCCTACATCCATTCCGATAGTGTAAAGATACCCTGCAAATTCCACTCCCACATTTCCTCACATTTCCTCTCCCTTTCCCACCTGGCTTTCCAACCTTCAGACGATTTATGTCTTCATTTCTGGCTGTATCTCTTGCCTATTCCTTATCATCCCTCCCCCATCCCTTATTCTGTCCTCCTCTTCCCCTGGCCCCTCTCTGGCTCCAGCTTTTATTACTAGCAACCCTGTAGGCCAATCCCACAGCATGTTCCTTCATGCATTACACGAACTCATTTTTTTGAGGGCACTGAACAGAACAGTGTGGTGTCATTTTCCAAGAGCAAGCAGCCACTTTTTAGAAATAGCTGTACTGAGATAAAATGTATATACTGTAAAGCTCACACCTTTAAAGTATACCATTCAATGGGTTTTAGTATGTCGTGTTGTGCATCCATCACCTTAATTAATGTTAGAACCTTCTCATTCTCCCAAAAAGAAACCTGTACCAGTTAGCACTCACTCACCATTTCCACTCCCCCACCCCTCCCCCTTTTGCTCTCCCTAATTCTAGGCAACCACTAATCTACTTTCTGTTTCTATGGATTTGCCTACACTAAACATTTTATATAGATGAGATCACACAATAGGTGGTCTTTTGTGACTGGCTGCTTTCACCTAGCAAAATGTTTTTGAGGTTCCACCATATTGTAGCATGTTTCTGTACTTCATTGCTTTTTATTACCAAAGAGTATTCCACCGTATGGCTATATCACATTTTGTTTATCCATTCATTGGCTGGTGTACATTTGGGTTGTTTCCTTTTTTTTTTCATTATGCGAATAAAGCTGCTATGAACATTCACGTACAAGTTTTTGTGTGGACATATGGTTTCATTTCTCTTCGGTAGATATCGAGGATTGGAATTGCTAGGTCATATGGTAACTCTATTTTTAGCATTTAGAGGGACTGCCAAACCATTTTCCAAAGTGGCTACACCATTTTACTTTCCCATCAGCAGTGTATGAGGATTTCAATTTCTCCACATCCTCACCAAAAATTGTTATTGTCTGCCTTTTTTTATTTAACCATGCTAGTGGGTGAAATTGCATTTCCCTAATGACTTTTTGTGTGCTTATTAGCCATTTGTATATTATCTTTGGAAAAATGTCTCTTGTTACTGCCCATTTTTAAATCGGGTTGTCTTCTTATTATTGAATTGTAAGAGTTTTAAATATTCTAGATACAAGTCCCTTATCAGATTTATGATTTGCAAATATTTTCTCTCATTCTCTGGGCTGTCCTTTCAGCTTTCCTCATGGCTTCCTCTGAACACAATAACTTGTAATTTTGATGAAGTTCAACACATTAATCTTTTCTATCGGTGTTTTATCTAAGAAATCATTGCCCAATCCAAGGTCACAAAGACTTACTCTAAAGATTTCTTTTAAAAATCTTATAGTTTTGGGGTGCCTGGCTGGCTCAGTCAGTTTAAGTGTCTGCCTTTGGCTCAGGTCATAATCCCAGGGTCCTGGGATCGAGTCCCGTGCAGGGCTCCTTGCTCAGCGGGGAGTCTGCTTCTCCCTCTGCCTCTACCCCTCACCCCTGCTCATGCGTGTGCTCTCTCTCTCAAATAAATAATCTTAAAAAAAATAAAAGTCTTATAGTTTTATCCTCTACATTGAGGTCTATGATCCATTTTGAGTTAATTTTTGTGTATGATATTTGTTAGAGGTCCAGATTAGTTTGTTTGCATGTGGATATTCAGTTGTCCCAGCACCATTTGTTGAAAAGGCTGTTCTTTTCCTATTGAATTTTCTCGGCCTCTTTGTCAAAAATCAACTGACTGTAATTGTTAGGGTTTACTTGTGGATTCTTAAATCTTTCCATCGATCCCAATGTTTACCCTTGTCAGTACAGCACTGTCTTGATTACTGTAGTCTTTCAGCATGAGTCTACCATCTGTGTCCATTTCCAAGATTGTCTGGCTATTCTGAGTTTCTTGCACTTCCGTATGAAATTTAGGTTCAGCAGAAATTGACAAACTGGTCCTGAAATCCGTAAGAATGCCTCTGCCCTTAATAAATAATGAAAACAATTTCTTCCATACTTAGAATGAAATTGGGTAAGGAGGACAGAGCAAGGACGCTTCGGAGTGGTAGAAAGCAAGGGGATCCTTTGACAGGGGAACCAAACGGATGGCGGGAGGGGAATAAAGAGTCACAGAGTTTGTGAACTTCCCACCCCGGTGAGAGGAATGTTTGTTGGGGTGGGAGGCAGTTTGATCTAGCACCAGGGGACTTTGTGAAAGATAATTGAAATTGTTAAGTCCATTGATCTCCCCAGAAGAAAAAAAAAGGGGGGTCTCTAAGTCAGCAGTATTGTTAGTTTGTTGATTCTTACAGAAGAAGATTCTCATCTAACTAAGGGAAGCCGCTGGCCCTTTCTCAGGGCTGTAAGACCCTGAGGAAAAAAATGAAGAAAAAAAATGAAGAAATCCCTCCTGGTCTTTTCTTACCTCTGTCTGTGGCCAGCACTAAACTTTGTCTTTGTTACCCTTCCCCTTTATAAGTTCCCCAAAAGGAGAGGGAGAAAAAGAAGAAAACCCTAGTGGGAGAGAGGGTGAGAGATGCTGGGGATAGGAGAGGAATTCCAGAGCTTTCAAATATTTTTTATTTATTTATTTGACACAGAGAGAGAGAGAGAGAGGGAGACAGCAAGAGAGGGAACACAAGCAGGGGGAGTGGGAGAGGGAGAAGCAGGCTTCCTGCTGAGCAGGGAGCCCGATGTGGGGCTCGATCCCAGGACCCTGGGATCATGACCTGAGCCGAAGGCATACGCTTGATCGACTGAGCCACCCAGGCACCCCGGAATTCTGGAGCTTTTAAAATGAAGGATCTTTCAGGTCCTGCTGGTGGAATCTACTAAGGAAGAGATGATACGGAGCAAGAGGAATAAGGATGATCCCCTTCTTTGACTCAGTGATCCAACTCCGGTCGTTCATCCTAAGGAAAGAAGACATGCAAAGAGTGTGAGTGGCAATGTTCATGAGATTATCTGTAATAGTGCACGTTGGGACAACCTAGATCTCCACAATAAATGCTGTACGACACCATGGCACGTCAGACAGTAGGTTATCACACTGGCCCCGCCGTCAACATGCACCCTGAGTCGCCTCCCTCCTCACTGCTTCCTCTACTTCCCCTGGGGCCCTGTCACATCGTCTCTCACCTGAGTTATTGCAACGGCCGCTCAGCCTGTCTTTCTGCTTTCGCCTTGCTCCCCATCCCCTGGTCTACTCTCAACGCCGTAGTCAGAGGGACCCTTTTGGAAAGGGAAACGTGTCGATCCTCTACTCAAAAGCTTCCACAGCTGCCTTCTGATTCAGGAGCAAAGCTGATGTTTTTGTTGGTCCCAGGCCCTGGCTCACTTGGCCCCCATTACTCTCTGACTTCATCTGATACTACTTGACCTCATGCATATTCCACTCTGGCCCTAAGGTTTCCTAACTGTTTTTGAACGCACCAGGCCTTCTCCTGCCTCAGTGACTTTGAACTCGCCCTTCACTCGTCTCCCAGATACCCATTTGGCTTGTTCCCTCAGCACCTTCAGATCTGCTCAAATGGATACTTTCCTTCTCTGACCATCCCATTTAAAACTGCTCTCTCTCCCAACCCCCAGCTCCCAGCGTTTCCTATTCCCCTGCCTTGAGTCTCCCCCAGCCCCACCCTGCCGCCCTTGCACTTGTCACCAGAACCTGAATTATTGATTTGGGTTATTGTCTGCGTCCCCCTGTAGAAGCTGTGCTCTCCGAGAGCGGGGACCCATATATGTTGATCGCGGCTGTAGCCTTGACGTCTGGATTGTGCCTGGCGTGGAGAAGCTGTTTAATAAATACTTGTTGCATGAATGAATATGTCCACAAAGGTAATACTTATGAAAATGAGGTTGTAATTTCGAAAGTGGGAAAGTATAAAGGTATAAACTGTGACGTGCGCCATGAGCATGGTGTCTGGAGGCTGCAGAATTGGAGAGATCTGGATTCGAATCGTGACTGCACCACTTCTGAGTCGTGTGACCTTGGTCAAGTGTGCTTAACCTTTCATCCTCTGTGAAACAGGTATAATGATGCCTCCCTCGTAGTATTGTGAAAATTCAACAACAAAAATGTAGCGAACACCTGCCACATAGTAGGTGTTCTGGGAACATTAAATCCCGCTCTTCTCCTGAGGAAGCATATATATCCAGTGAATGAGACCTGAGTGGAAGTGTGCACAAGTGGAAATAGTTAAATAGAGTGCTTAAGAATATTTATAAACATGGGATGCCTGGGTGGCTCAGTCAGTTAAGTGTCTGCCTTCGGCTCAGGTCATGATCCCAGGGTCCTGGGATCCAGTCCTGCATGGGGCTCCTTGCTCAGAGGGAAGCCTGCTTCTCCCTCTGTCTCTGCTGCTCCCCCTGCTTGTGCTCTCTCTCTCTCTCTCTGACAAATAAATAAAAATGTTAAAAAAAGAATATTTTATAAGCATTTTCTTTGTTTTCATTTCTTCCCTATGCATGGGTAAATGTCAAGAGTGGTGGGTGGGAGTGTTTCCTCCATTTATCTCCCGGGTTCTGGCTTCACCTCTGACACAACATATGTGACATTAGGCAAGTCCTAACCTCTCTGGGCCTGATTCCTTATCTATAAGACGAAGCGGTTGAATTTAGTAACTTTTAATGCTCTCGATGCTGAATATTCCATAGTTCAACTAGGCAGCCCGTTCCACCTGGCTCTGCCCTACTTCGGCCCAGCCTTGCTCCAATGTGATGGCCAGATGTTTCTAATCTTAGGCATAAAAGACTCCATTCTTCGGCTTTCAGAGGCCAAAAGAAAATGGAAAGTTTAGGAAAAGTTCTAAGCAGATGAGATTTCCTTCTCTCTGACTTCTAAACGGCTGCATTTATACTGTTCAAACTTAAAAAAAAAAAAAAGAAAAACAAAGCAGAGCAAATACACACCTTTGGGTTTGAATCAACTATGTGAATCTTTAAGCCATGAAGGAGTGCTCGGGTGGTTTCTGTTTTTTGGGTTTTTCTTTCTTTCTTTTTTTTTTAAGCAACAACCAAAACGGAGACGTCAGCAGTTCTCAACTTGTAACTGTAACCTTGTCCCTGTGTGGCTGTGAGCCCAGGGAGGGGGCATGGCTGGCGGCTCCCTGCTCTGGAAGGCGAGCGGTTTGCTTTTCTTCGGGTTGCCCCCCTGAGGCGGAGGAGAGGAGGATGTTTGGGTTTGCAGCCCTGGCCTCACTTCCCTGAAGCTGGGGGGTGGGGGGGTCAGCTGCCCTGGCCTTCCTCCAACAGCCGAGCCACAGCGGATTCAAATACCCCATCAGCTGCAAGGCTCTGGCTTTACCCAGCTGAAAATGGACGATCTCATCTGGGAAGGGTCAGTTTAAAAATGACAGAACTGCCCAAAGTCAACAGAGGGAACAACCACAACAGAAATTTCTCTGCAATGTTTCCTTGTAATTGCCGGCCCGGCCTGCCAGAGCTCTGGCCCGAGTCCCCATCCACCATCGCTGCGGCCCCCACGCGGCCTTGACCGAGGAGCCCCCAGCCGACCTGGGCGGCGCCTCCCGGGGCTGCTGCCCTGCTCCGCCACTTGCCCCGGACAGCAGGGAGAGTCCAGGCTGCAGCGGGTTTTGGGAAGAGTCAACAAGAAGACCCCATGGAGCTCATTTATTAGGATCCCTAAGAGACAGGGAACCTCAGCTCAAATGATGTGTCCAGATTCCGAGTGTAAGTGCGGGGCAGAGCTGGTCTCCTTATTCTTCACCTGGGGCTCTCTCCAGATTCATGCACCCAAAATAGCGAGGCTAACTTTAAAGTTTTCTTTCTCCTCCTTTTCTTTCCAACCAAATCCTACTTTGTTGAATTTCAGGGCTATGGAGAAAAGCATATTTTGAATTTAGACTTGAGGACAATGACTACATCTTGCACGATGTGTAACAGTACCTTGTGTGTACCCGAGTTCGTGTTACCTGTGAGATCAGCAGTGAGCGGAGGGCGTAGGGTACGGGCTTAGTTTCCATGCCTGCAAAATGGGAATGATCATAGCATCTGCTTCATCATGTTGTCATGAGGATTTCATGAGATGATACATGTAATGCACAATGAAAAACCCAACACATGTTAGAAATTGTTAATATCCTAGAAGGCATTTTTTAAAAGATTTTATTTATTTGAGAGAGAGCAAGAGAGATCTAGCACGAGCAGAGGGGAGTGGCAGAGGGAGAAGCAGGCTCCCCACCGAGCAGGGAGCCCGATGTGGGGCTCGATCCCAGGACCCGGGACCGTGACCTGAGCCGAAAGCAGACGCTTAACCAACTGAGCCACCCAGGTGATCCTATCCTAGAAGGCATTTATTATTCCATTTTACAGATGAGAAAATTGAGGCTCAGAGAAGCTGAGGGACTGTAGTCATACCACTGGTTAGTAAGAGAGCCAGGATCCAGCTCGGTGTCCTGGCTCCACATCCAGGGCACTTGCCGCTCCACTCTTGATAGTGTAGACAGTCGAAGGTGGTTCTGGGCCAAGTGTCAGACATGTCTGTCCCTCCATCGTGGGATGACATGTTTTCATTAAGCCCTCACATGCCTGAGGTGCTGGGAAATGGATGCTTCAGAGGTGATGGAGGCTCTCATGTGCAGCCTCATTATCAAGCAATCTTTGCACAAACACTAGCCAAGGAACTGAAGCCCGGATTAATCCCTGGCCCAAGCTGGGCTCAGGAGCTAGGTCAGAAGCCCTTGAATATTCTCAGCTTTCCTTTCTTTTTGCAGTGCTTCCACGATGCTCTAAGAATACTCTGCTCACTCTGATATGACAGCCCTCTTCACACTCTTTCGTGGTATAGTATTTTGGGGTATCAGATGGATACCCCATGGTTCCAACAGGGCTATCAGATGGATATCAGTTGGAACCATGCCCAAGGGGGTGCCAAAAATGATATACCGAGGTGTGGGAAGAAAATACGTGAACATTTGTTTTTATTATTCTTTAATCTAAGATACTAAGAAAATTAAGGTTTACCTATATTTAAAAATCAGTACAGTAGAGCTTATATAATTTATAATAAATGTGCAGTTGTGGGGAATGTGTGTTTGATTTTTTTTTTTTTGATTGAGTGGCATGATGAAAAGAGTTTAGAGCAACTGTTCTAGAAAGTAAGCTTCTAGAGAGCAAGAAATATACCTAGTTCTGATCTGATTTGTATCTCGCCCTTGTCCTCATTATTTAGCATTAAATGACCATTCCCCAAATAAATGAATTTGGCATCTATATGAACTTGTCTTTCTTTGTTTCTTCTGCTCCTTTTGTCATCCATCTAATACTATGTCTTGTTTGATACTTTGCCAAGACATGAGCAAGTAATAAAGCCATGTTTGAGAAGAGTACAAATTGCCATGAGAAGATTGGGAAGTGCGAGACTGATAGTCCCCAAAAAGAGTTAATGGAATATTACTCAGCCATAAAAAGAATGCAATCTTGCCATTTGCAACAACATGGATGAAGCTAGAGAGTATAATGCTAAGTGAAATAAGTCAGTCAGAGAAAGACAAATACCATATGATTTCACTCATACGTGGAATTTAAGAAACAAAACAAATGAACAAAGAAAAAAAAAAAGAGAGAGGACAACCATAAAACAGTCTCTTGGGGGACCTGGGTGGCTCAGCTGGTTATGTCTCTGACTCTTTTCAGCTCAGGTCATGATTTCAGGGTCGTGAGATCCAGCTCCGCGTTAGGCTCTGAGCTGGGCGTGGAGCCTGCTTTGATTGTCTCTCTCTCCATCTCCCTCTGCCCTTCCCCACTCTCTCTAAAACAAAACAAAACAAAACAAAAACAGACTCTTAACTATAGAGAATAATCAGATAGTTACCAGTGGGGAGGTGGGGGGGATGGGTGAAATAGGTGAAGGGGATTAAGAGCACACTTATCATGATGAGCACTAATATATTGAACTGTTGAATCACTATATTGTACGCCTGAAACTAATATAACACTGTTAACTACACTGGAATTAAAATTTAAAAAAAAATGTTAAAGGAGGATAGAAAGGCATGCAGCAGGCAAGAGTAAAACCTCATGGCAGAACTCATACGCAGCACGTCAGGCATGGAGCACCAGCACTGCTGGCTGAGAAATCAAGTATGATCTGAATATCTGAGTGTTTACAAAATGAGCACTGTCCTCCCTCTTCCTCTTAAAGTTGCAGAAAGCAACACGATGCAATGAGCACAGGTCTTAGAGAGAGAAGTACCAGCTCTATTACTCTCCTGGCTTGGTGATCTTGGGTGAAGCCTCTAACCACCTGCTTCCCCGCCGCCCCCCCCCCCAGGGAAATCATTCTTGACTTACAAATGAGGTTGGACTAGATGATTTTGGAGGTCCCTTCATGCTTTGAAGCAGCCCTGAATATAGATGAAGTTGGTAGTTTTCAGTGCTGGAGGTTCTAGCAGCAGGGATGGGCATCCGGACTCGGGGTGTCCCCTGTCCCAGCAGCATCACCCATGCGGTGTCTTCACGCCGTTGTTCTGCAGCATTAACTCCAGAAGTCGTTTCTGGCTCGCCTCTGCACCCGGGTCTCCAGCCCTCCGGCAGCGCCTGTGAACCACCCAATATCCCTTCCTAAATTCATCTTCTGCTTAGATTAATCAGAGTTTGGGGCGCCTGGGTGGCTCAGTCGTTAAGCGTCTGCCTTCGGCTCAGGTCATGATCCCAGGGTCCTGGGATCGAGTCCCGCATCGGGCTCCCTGCTCTGCCCTCTCCCACTCCCCCTGCTTGTGTTCCTGCTCTCGCTATGTCTCTCTCTGTCAAAAAAATAAATAAAATCTTTAAAAAAATAAAAATAAAAAAAATAAATTAATCAGAGTTTGTTTCTGTTGCTTGCAACCCAAACCCCTGACCAATGCATCCATTATCTTTCTAAAACATGCACTTGGTTGAAAAAGTTTGAAAGTTGAAAACATTTAAGACAGAAACAACAACAACATCTCCTTCTCTTTCTCAGCCTCTGAAAAAGTTGAAAAGTTGAAAATATTTAAGACAGAAACAACAACATCTCCTTCCCTTTCTCGGCCTCTTACTGTACCACTTTCCTTCTCGAGAGCTAGCCACAGTTGCTAGTTTCTTACATATTCCTCCAGAGATATTCCCTGTGTATGTAAACCTATCCATGTCTCTAAGAAAAAATACTTTATGGGGTGCCTGGGTGGCTCAGTCAGTTAAGCATCTGCCTTCAGCTCAGGTCATGATCCCAGGGTCCTGGGATTGAGTCCCGTGACAGGCTCCCTGCTCGTCAGGGAGCCTGCTTCTCCCTCTCCTCCCTGCTCATGCTGTCTCTCTCTCTCTCTCTCAAATAAATAAATAAAATCTTAAAAAAAAAAACTTTCTAAAAACCACCACGCAGACCAGTGGGGTCATTCTATGCACCTGATTCCTTATTCTGCTTTTAAACTCAGTGTATGTTGGAGACGTTTCCATAAATATAAAGGTGCCTCATTCTTTTGAATGGCTGCTTAGTATTCCACTGAATGAAGATTCTATAATCTATGTAGCCAGTCTTCTACTGTGAACATTTGGATTGCTTATGGTCTTTACGACTACGAATAAGACTGTAATGAATATCCTTGTAAATATGCCTTCGATATGTCTTAATGCCCAGTGCAAGCATATTCATAGGGCAAATTTCTGGTAGTGAAGTTGCTGGCCCAGAGGGTATAACTTTTAAACTTTGGACATATTGTACCCAACTGTACTACAAAGAGGCTGCACCAACTTTTAATCCTACTAAAATGTCTTAGTCTCCCTGTTTTCCATATCCTCACTTCATCAATGTGTATTATGAGATTTTTATAATGTTACCATTCTGGTAGGTGAAAAATGGTTTCTCGTTTTAAGATTTTATTTAACAGAGAGAACATGAGAGAACACAGCAGGGGTAGTAGCAGAGGGGGAGGGAGAAGCAGGATCTCTGCTGAGCAGGGAGCCCCATGTGGGACTGGATCCCAGGACCCCGGGATCATGACCTGAGCAGAAAGCAGATGCTTAACCAACTGAGCCACCCAGGCGCCCCCTGGTTTCTCGTTTTAATATTAATTCATTAAACCATGAGTGGGGTGGAGCCTTTTTCATATACTTAAAAGCTATTTGTCAATACCTGTGTATTCTATATATTTACTTTGTCTATTGTTCTCAATTGGATTTTGATCTGTTTTTAATTCTTTTGTAAGAACTCCAGATTTTAAGAAAACTGTACCTTTTTCATATTTGTTGAAAAGATTTTTTTCCTGATTTGTTTTTGGTCTTCTGACATTATTTCATTTGACTTTGTTTTGGGCCTTGCAGAAATCTTTAATTTTCACAGAGTCAAATTTGTCCATATTTTTGTGTATAGCTTCTGAATTTGCTTAGAATGGCTTTTGGTGGGAACCTTTGCATGGTCTCAACCCTGAAGATGCTAATTTAGAAAAACAACATTTGAGACTTCTGGTTAAAGAGAACAGATTAGACACACATTGTGCTCCATTCCCTCCTAGAACTTAACCCAAAGTTAAGGTTTGATGAAGTAATATATTCACATGGTTCTAAAACCAAAAAAGTGTAAAAAGGCACAGAGCAAAAAAGTTTCCCTCATCCATGTCTCCCATTGGCCTGGGTCCCACTGTCTTCCTGTCCATTATAAGCTTTGTTACTAATTTGTTATGTGTGTGTCTCCAGAATTTCTTTTCAAAGATTTTATTTATGGGATGCCTGGGTGGCTTAGTCGTTAAGCATCTGCCTTCGGCTCAGGTCATGATCTCGGGGTCCTGGGCTCAAGTCCCACATCGGGCTCCCTGCTCTGCGGGAAGCCTACTTCTCCCTCTCCCACTCCCCCTGCTTGTGTTCTCTCTCTCACTGTGTCTCTCTCTCTCTCTGTCAAATAAATAAATGAAATCTTAAAAAAAAAGAAAGATTTTATTTATTTGACAGAGAGCAAGAGAGGGCACAAGCAGGGGGAGTGGGAGAGGGAGAAGCAGGCTTCCCGCTGCTGAGCAAGGAGCCCAACGCGGGGCTCGATGTTAACACCCAGGACTTGTCCTGGGACCCTGGGATCATGAGCTGAGCTGAAGGCAGACGCTTAACCGACTGAGCCACCCAGGTGCCCCAGTCTCCAGAATTTCTTTTCTTTTTTTTTTTAGATTTTATTTACTTATTTGGCAGAGAGAACACAAGCAGGGGGAGCGGCAGAGGGAGAAGGAGAAGCAGGCTTCCCGCTGAGCAGGGAGCCCAATGTGGTGCTCGATCCCAGAACCTGGAATCATGACCTGAGCAGAAGGCAGACGCCTAACCGACTGAGCCACCCAGGCGCCCCTTTCCAGAATTTCTTTATGCATAAGTAAGCAAACAAAAATTTAAATAAATTTTTTTTTTTTAAGTCTAAACCTACAAGGACAAAGAGAATATGAAAAGGATAGAAGCAGGCTAATTTTAAAAGATGGAATGTAGATGAATGTGTGGTAACTGAACCAAGAGACCCAAGTAAGGTGAATTCTAAGCCAGTGGATGAGAAAGTTAATGTCACTTGCTTTACACTTCAGAATCCTCCACGTGCTCAGCAGTTTGTGGCACCAGGTACTTTGATATTTTGTGAATAAAGCTGTGGCTAAGGGGAGTAAGATGAGTTGAAAGTCAATTCAAGAAGCAAAGAGGTCCCCAGCCCCGCCCCCTCCTTTCCACTCGCATCTGTCAAGTGGACTGCCCCTTCCCCACAGTGGCCAAAAAATGGAGCTTTTTCCATTCTTTGGGACAGTAAGACAGAGCGAGGACCAGGCACAGTTGGGAGAAGGATAATATACTGAAGAAAAAAGGAAATTACTTACAGACCCCCTGCCTTCTTCCTTTACATAGATTGTAACCCTGACATCCAGCCTGGAGTTCTGAGAACACGACACCCTGGAGACAAATTCCCTAAAGATCATTTGGAAGTGGCAGCATCTCTGACAGAAAAAGAAAGCAAAAAATTATCAATATCCTCAGAGAGATAAGACAGGATAGTCTATTTTTTAAAATGTTTTTTATATTTATGTGTATTTTTATATGCCATTTTAAATTTAATTTTATTTGCTTAAATTTTATTTTTTTATTTTGAAAAATTTTTTATTTAAATTCAAGTTAGTTAACATATAGTATATTATTAGTTTCAGGGCTAGAACTTAGTGATTCATCAGTTGCATATAACACCCAGGGCTCATTCCATCAAGTGCCCTCCTTAATGTCCATCACCCGGTTACCACATCTCCCCACGCACCTCCCCTCCAGCAACCCTCAGTTTGTTTCCTAGAGTTAAGAGTTTCTTATGGTTTGGTCGCCTGGGTGGCTCAGTTGGTTAAGCGACTGCCTTCGGCTCAGGTCATGATCCTGGAGTCCCTGGATCGAGTCCCGCATCGGGCTCCCTGCTCAGCAGGGAGTCTGCTTCTCCGTCTGACCCCACCCCCTCTCATGTGCTCTCTCTCTCTCTCTCAGATAAATAAATAAAATCTTAAAAAAGAAAAAGAGTTTCTTATGGTTTGTTTCCCTCTGTTTTTATCATTTTATTTTTCCTTCCTTTCCCTCTGTTCCTCTGTTTTGTTTCTTAAATTCCACATATGAGTAAACATATGGTATTTGTCTTTCTCTGACTGACCTATTTCACTTAGCGTGATACCTTCTATTTCCATCCACGTCATTGGAAATGGCAAGATTTTCTTCTTTTTGATGGCTGAGTAATATTCCATTGTGTGTGTGTGTGTGTGTGTGTGTGTGTGTGTGTGTGTGTGTATCTCACATCTTATATATATATCACATCTTCTTTATCCAAAGGATACAAGAATAGTGATTCAAAGGGGCACATGCACCCCAATGTTTATAGCAGCAACGTCCACAATAGCCAAAATATGGAAAGAGCCCAGATGTCCATTGACAGATGAATGGATTAAATGCTATTTTTTAAAAGGAACAGTTAGAGAACAAAAAAAGATCTCAGAAATTTAAATATGATCCCAGAAAAAAAAAAAAAAAACTCACTAGAAGAGGTGGAAACTAGAAAGTACAGCAAAAAGATAAGACATGGAAAATAGAAGATATAAGAGCAAAAGCAGTTTATTTGGGAGATGATCCAGGAAACACCTATAGCATGTGGGGAAGTGAAACAAGGAAGCTACTGTATCCAGCAAGTTACTATGAATAACTGGAGCTTGATTCGTTGGGGAGACTCTGCGAGACCAGTGTGGAAATCATGGCTCAAAGTTATCCCCACTCAGGGCTGAGCGAGCTGAGGTATTTATTCTGCTAACTCTCATTGCTCATTGGTTAAGAGCTGCTCCCTAGGAGGAGGGGGTTAATTACCCCCAACTCTTCATGAGCAAACCTTTGGTATCCAGAAGAAGCCCTCAGGCAAAGAGACATTTGTACTGGTAATTTTTTAAAAAGATTTTGTTTGTTTGTTTATTTATTTATTTGACAGAGAGAGAGAGTACAAGTGGGGGAGCGGCAGGCAGAGGGAGAGGGAGAAGCAGGGTCCCTGCTGAGCAGGAGCCCGGACGCAGGGCTCGATCCCAGGGCCCTGGGATCATGACCTGAGCCGAAGGAAGATGCTCAACGGATTGAGCCACCCAGGCGTCCCTGTACTGGTAATTTGGACTGCGCGGATGGGGCAGGGGCCAGGAGAATATGGGCGGGACACTCATGGCGTGTTCTATCTTCCCTGCTTTCTTTCTTAGGAAACGACTGGAGGATGCACTCCACCAAAACAATGGAGTGAATCAAGAAAGAGGAAGAGGTGGAATTTAGGAACCGGAATATTAGACATAAGAGATGAAGGGAATCCCCAGGATGTGGTGAAAGGGTGGAGTGGGGAACTGCCAGTTATTAATATAGAACTGTTCGATTCTTTCAACTATGTGCATGTTTATTTTCGATATAAATTAAAATCAGTAATTTGTCTTTTTTCTTCTGCTGCCTGAGAAAGGGAGGAGGTGAGACAGAGAATGTGGATCCTTCCTAGCTGCTAAGAACCTGGGAAGGTAAAGTGAAACTCTTTTGTTCCTTGGGCCCGTCAATCCAGCAGGGCCATTCTCTTTCCATCTCCCGTTTAGGCAGGAAGAGAAATACTGAGCAACTGGGAAATTAAGACTTAAAATATTGAAAAGAGCTGTTGGTGCCAAACTGACCTAAAATCTGGGGCTGCCCTAGGAGGGTTCTGACCCAAGGAAGCGATCCAAGGTAAATGCAAAGAAAGGATTCTGTCAAATTAAAAACCAAAACCAGGGTTACATTAAGGGGACCATGAATTGCACTAAAGTGTTATTGGAATAAATTCTTAATTGTGTCTGGATATGAATTTCTTGATATTTTACTTTAAATGCCTATTGCCTTAAAATCTAGATTTTAAAAATATGACTATTTTAATATATAGTTTTAATTAAAAAAAAAAAACCATGGAAATGCTTTGTACAGAGTTTTTGGCTAATCCTATCTCTGATTGAAAATTGCACTGTCTTAGGTCTGTGGCCCTATCAAGACACCAGAGTCTACCACTTTCTGATCGCAGGCAAGACAGCCGCGGGAATGAGGCCTCCTGAAAACTGACTTAGTCCTCCTTTCTCTTCCTGTCTTGGAGGTCTGTCCACTGGATCCCTCTCCTAGGCCGAGAAAAATGCTCAAAAATGCCCCCATCTAAAAGAAAAATAAACAAAGCCATTCTCCTTTTAGCTATCACCCCCATTTTCTCTTCTCCTTCATCATAATGCTTCTGAAAAGAATACACGCTAACTTCCTCCTCTTCCTTTACTTCCTCCCCACACGCTGCTTCTTGACCCCGTGCGAGCTAGCTTTCCCTCTGACCGGCACAGAGGCCCCAGAGGACTTCTCGCTGTCAAATCCTTCGGTCCTGTTTAGACCTCATCCTTCTCTCTGAATTCCCCCTCCCCATCTTGGCCCTGTCACTCTTCTTTCCTGGTGTTTCTACCCCTCCTACCCCGGCCTCTCCCCTGGGACCCCCTCAGCAGGACAGGCATCCCCAGAGATCCCCTGTCTCCCTACAAGCTCCGGCATCTGCCCAGGTCCCCAGCCTCACCTGTGGCCTGTCCGGCTTGCTCCCTCCACTCCCATGACACTCAGGATCCATTGGGTTCCTCCAAGGCACCCAGCTCTTGTGGCCTTCAGGCCCATCCCTCTACCTGGGGCCCTCTTCCCCGCCCCACACCCCCACCCTCCATCCGGCTGTTTCCAACTTGACTTTCAGGTCTCAACCCACTGTCGTTTCCTCAGAATGCAGCGCCTCCCTTCCCATCCCCACCAAACTAAATCCATTTCTCCAGTCTTCTCTCTCAGGAATTTTTTTTCTTCTAAACTAAATCATTTATTTAGTTTCTAATGAGAGGCTTCAGGAGTGTGTTTCTTTCCTTAAATATCTACCTTTCAATCCAGGATGGAAGCCGCGTGAGGACGGGAGCCACGTCAGCTCTGTTTCCCACTGTGTCCTTAGGGTCAACGCAGCCCCGGGGACAGCAGATGGGGGGTGTCTGTGGCGAGCGGGAGTGAAGTGCTTTCGTCATGCCCGGCACCACAGCAAGCCCTTCACACGTACCACCTCCCTTTTATTCTCATGGCAGCCCTGTGAGTGGGTACTCTAACCGGGTCCATCTTGGGCCAAGGAAACTGCAACTTAGAGAGACCGAGTAATAATGCCCGAGATCTTACAGAAACAAGGGGAGTCAGAGCTGGAATTTGAAAATACGTTTCTCTGAGTCTGTGTGGGACTTCCTGAGGACCATAGTGTAGTGCTTCCTGGCTGACAGATCGTCTACACTCACCTTCCCAGACTTCCCTCTTGTCTGCGTCTCTGCAGCTTTCCCAGGCAGGATGAGGGTACAGGCGGGGAGCTGGCCCTGGAAGGGCTGGGAGGTTCTTGGCCGCTCTCCTTTTCTAGCACCTGTTTCTGGGAAGTACTCAGAAAACCCGTGAGGTAGGCAAACCATGATGACAATCAATGCTCTCGTAACTCTCCTGCCCTTTCTATATGTTCTTTCCATTTCCTGCCTCCCCCCTCATGGCTTTGGGTCGCTCCCCAGGGTGATGCCCCACTCAGGCCTTCCACCCTGCCCACATATGCCCTGGGCAACTTTCAGTCCATTTCTCTGACAAAAAATGTACCTGTCTCAGAAAATGATCACAGTAGAACAGTAAGTGGAAAAAAATAGAGTTGAAATATTGTGTGAATAGTTGTTATGGGTTGAGCTGTGTTCAACCCACCTCAACTGATGTGTTGGAGTCCTAACCCCCAGACCCCAGAATGCAACCTTATTTAGAAATCGGGTCACTGTAAATGTAATTATTCAAGTGAAGATGAGGTCATGGTGGAGTTGCGTGGGTCCCTAATCCAATACAACTGTTATCCTTATAGAAATACTGTCATGTGGAGAGCCAGGCATGCGTGCAGACAGAAGAGCAGGTGGAGGTGAAGGCAGAGATGGCCCCGATGCCGCAGAAGCCAAGGAATAGCAACGATGGCCAGAAAAACCACCCGAAGCTAGGGGAGGGGCCTGGAACACATTCTCCCTCACAGCCCTCAGGAGAACCAATCCAGCAGACACCTTGATCTCAAGACTTCGAGCCGCCAGAACTGGAGAGAATCGATTTCCGTTGTTTAAGCCCTCAGTTTGTGGTACATTATTGTGTTGTGGCAGCCCTAGCAAACTAATAAAAGTAGTTTCATCCCAATTTTGTAAAACAAAACAAACCCCACATATGTCATGGATTATTCTCTCTCTCTCTCTCACGTGCGTGCACACACACACACACACACACAGTGAAAGGAAGTATATAAAGAAGTGAACAGTGGCTCTATGGGGAGGGTGGGTGATGGGTAATTTTGCTTTGTGCCTTTCTCTGCACCTTTGGGTTTTTCCTCAGTTCCCTTACATCCCTACAATATTATACATTATTACATAGACACATCTTTGGGCTTGTTTCCTTATCTGTAATTTGAGAATAGCCATACCAGGGGCGCCTGGGTGGCTCAGTCGTTAAGCGTCTGCCTTCGGCTCGGGTCGTGATCCCTGGATCCTGGGATCGAGCCCCACATCGGGCTCCCTGCTCAGCGGGAAGCCTGCTTCTCCCTCTCCCGCTCCCCCTGCTTGTGTTCCTGCTCTCGCTATCTCTCTTTCTGTCAAATAAATAAATAGAATTTTAAAAAGAGAGAGAGAGAGAGAGAATAGCCATACCAGTCACCCAGCATTGTCGTGAGGCATAAGGTGCCCGACGTGCCTGGCTGCTGGTCAGTTGGTGTCCCTAGAGGAGGGAGAGCAGCTCCAAAGAAGTAAAGCGGGGCATAATAGCTGTATTCTCCTACCTCTCATTAGGGGAGGGCTCCGTTCTTACAAGAAGGCTTCACCATGGCTGCTAAGCAGGGCACGTGGACGCGGCTTGGCACTGGTCTCTGTATGTGGCAGGGGTGGATGTGGAGAGTGAGTTGGCACAGGAGAGCTGGCTGGCCACCTTGGGTTTGGGAGGGTCAGCAAAGGAAAGCAAGAGAGGTTGGAAGGTTGATTGGGGAAAGATTGGTTAAATGAGGACAGCTTAATCTGTTTGGGGTAACATTTCTTAGTTTGGGGTGGGGAGGGTCTGATGGGGCAACTGAAAAGGAAAGAGGAACCATGAGAAAGTAGAAAACACAGCCAGGAAGCCAAACAATTCCCTCCAGTAGGAATAAAGAATGCCCTGCCTCCTCATTTCTCCTCTGAAAACCCTCCGGGAATGGAGAGGATAATGTAACTTACTTACTATAACCTTCCACAGCCCGTGGGAAAATGTTCTTCCCCGAGGAGCGGTGTTCCCCAAACATCCCTCTTTCTGGCCATATCTGTGATGAGGTGTTCTTTTCTGGAGACTGTCTAGCCAGGTGTTCCCAAAACATTTAGCCTTGCCTCTGACTTATCTCAACAGAAGGTTGTCTTGAATCTTGAATCTGGCCATTTGTGACTTCAAATTAATCCTCCATCTCCAAAAATTCTGGGCTGCTTTGCTTCTTTGTGGTTGGCTATGCGTTCTCTATTCCCATTTTAAACCTCAGCAACTTGGGGAAGAATTCTGTCCCCACAAACAATATTCACAATCCATTCCTTTATGGGAGGTCACGGATGGCTTTTGGCTCTCTCCCCTTGCCAAAATCTACATGTTTCCTTTCATTTTATACCTGCTAGTTATGTAGCAACATTTAATATAATATTAGATAGTGAAAAGAAGAGAACACAAGAATTACATGTAAATTATGATTCTAGCTATGTAAAAACAAATAAACAGAAAATACACAAAACACACAAAAAAAATAGCATGGAAGAAAAAAAACCCCAAATAATTAATAAATTAATAATGGTTATATTACGAGTACCAGGATTTTGGATTTTTTTCTTATTCTTTATTTCCCTAAACATTTTCATGAAATGGAAAAATACTTTTATAATTAAGAAAGAGACTTACTAAAATAAGGTAAGAGGCAGAATGAGTAACAAAGTTTGATAAAATAAATAAAACAAGTAATCTAGTTGTAGATAAGATTTCCTGGAAGTAAATATACATAGCTCTTAGCCCAACATGTGTTGTTAACTGATGGAGAAATATGACCACAGAACGCTCATGGAAGACATTTAGCCACGTCACCCTTGTCTACTCCGAGAATGACCGCAAGGAAGAACAGCATGAGACTTCAAACCTTTTGGGTCTTTGAGGAGACCTGGGGGAGGGGCTAGGAGTCCAGGCACATTAGAGGTTTGGGAGCTGTAGGGAGACTGTAGACTTTACAAAACGTGGGGGTTTCCGGGAAGTGCTTCAAGCATGACATAGTGAGGCTCTGATACTGTTTATTTTTAGAAGTCCTGTTGAGAGGAGTATCTTTCACCTCTCACTAGATTAACTATGCTCCTTGGAACCATGGACATTTTTCTGCTGCAGCAGCAACAGGATCAAAGCACGTGTTTAGAAAGAGAAGTGAAAAACACCAGATGTGAGCAAAACCACAAGGGGAATTTCAGACAGGCTGCATGCACCGGATTACCCAATTTGGAATGTGGCCCAGGTCCCAGGACAGGCAGACCCTCTAAGGATCAGGCTGGAGAGACAGAGGTTATTGATCCTGATTTAAGCCAAATGCCGCTAACTTGACCTGTGACCTTGCTCAAGCCAATGACTTCCTCCAAACCACTTTCACCGTCTGTAAACTGGAAGGAGTGGCTCATTTCCTCTCAGGAATAGCTAATGGAAACCATGCTAAAAACTAGAGGTAAGAATGAGGCATGATCTTGAAGACTGATGGTAAATTACATAGGAGTACCTAAATACCACACCATATACACACTTAGAGTGTGTAGATACAAATATTTTGTGGGAAGGATACGTGTAAAAAAACCAACAACACGGGATTAAAGATTGTGTCACATCAATTCACAGACTAAATAATTGGAGGGGGTGTGACAGGATATACATTTTTTCCCTCACCCATAGCTCTTTAGGTCTGGTGGTTCATGTTTGCTCTTATTATGGCCCCAAACCTTCAGTATGGACCTAAAAGCTCTCTGCATTCCTTCATTTTGTCTCAGTTTTCTCATCCAAATGTTTCCCACGTTGTTGCTCCATTCAAGAATATTTCCTGTCTCTCTTGTTCATCTACGTAGTTCACTGCTCCCACTGGGCTTTAAACCAGCCTTACTCACCCCCCACAAACGCCATTAATTTATTCCTATTCCTGCCAACTTTGAGTCAATCTCTAAGTTGACCCCCCAGCCAGAAACCTATGAAGCATCACTAAGTCCTCTGTTCTCCCCCTCTTGGGCTTCTTACATAACCAGATGCTCTCTTAACAGGGGAGGGGCCCCACTAAAGATTAAAAAGCATGCTGGATTAAAAAGCAGATGAAGTTGTCAGCCATGGCAGTCATAGTGGAGAACAGGGAATCACCTTGGAATCACTGAGCATGGCCGTCTTCAGGAGTCATGGGCATAGTGAAACCCCCCGCCCCCCCCCCCCGTCCCTTTGGGGAGAAGTTGTCCCTGGAGAGGAGGAGGGACATAGTACTGGGTCCAAGAGGCAGACACTGGAATTCATCCTAGTGCTCATGTACTCGGGAAGTGGCTGCATATGGAAAAAAGAACAAATAACCTGACTAGCGAGGGTTCTGATATTTTGGGCCATTGGAAGCTGATGGGGCACTGCCGAGCCGAGTGTTGTGTGGGGGAGTCACTTTTGCTAAAGTGCCAAAGCGAATGGACTCTACTTTGGCCCGCATGGAGCAGCAGAGAGAGGACCCAGCCACCACAGCCCCTCCCTGGACAACTTTGTCACCAGCTCTAGTGTCATTCCTTCCCATGAGTCTCCTTGCCTCCCATCACTACCAAGTTTGATTATGTGATCCCTGTTATTGTTCTTATCACTCGCAACTTCAAATCAGCCTCTTTTTCATCCCTCCACAATATCGTTCTCTAGGATGTTTTTACTACATGATCATAAGGGTCCCTAAAGCTGATTCGATTCCAGAGAAATGTTTGAGCCCCTTCTCCATAAGCCTAAATCCTAGGGAACACAAAGATGAGTAAAACACGGTTACTGCTCTCAAGGAGCTGATATCACATGATTTGGGTGGCTTTGCTAACTAACATTTAATCCAGTGATGGCCTGGGTTCCCCTAATTATCTTCCATATTGGCCTGCCTTGTCCCGTTCATTTATTTATTTATTTATTTATTTATTTATTTTAAGATTTTTATTTATTTATTTGACAGAGAGAGACACAGCAAGAGAGGGAACAGAAGCAAGGCGAGTGGGGGAGGGAGAAGCAGGTTCCCCACGGAGCAGGGAGCCTGATGCGGGGTTCGATCCCAGGACCCTGGGATCATGACCTGAGCCGAAGGCAGACGCTTAACGGACTGAGCCACCCAGGCGCCCCGCGTTCATTTATTTAACACATATTTATCGAGCACCGACTATGCCCTAGGCGCCGGGCTAGTCTTAGGATGCAACAATAAATAAAACAAACATCACTCTCATCTTTGAGAGCATAACTACAATGTAAAAGGACCAGAGGCTCAATGATATACGTGTCTGACTACAAAAGGAATAGGTAAAACTTCATGTTCCTGTCTCTCCTACCATAGATTGGGGTGCACGCCACCGTAATCCCTCTCCCAGCCATTATACAGTGAACTTACAGTTGAGGCATGTTAGGTTCTTATTTGAATCAGACTCCAGGGGCACCTCAGGGGAAAAGGAGGGAGAAGGACCAATCTCCACTACAATAATGAGTAGCTGGTTACCCCACGCCCTCAGCTCCTTCCTCTCCAATATTCTCATTGTCTCTCTTCTCAGCAAGCAAGTACCTCTCATACTACTTCCTGACTCTATATGGGTTAGAATCTTTCAAATATGTAAAGTGAAATATCTTTGCTTTGTTGATGAACAGTCTTCAGTAATTGAAGGTAAAGTCAATTATGTAAACATTAAGTTTCCAAGGAAGGATAAGTGGAGGGCCTCCAAGGAAATGTTTTTCTTATTGGAAGAGGCGTGTAAGATGAAGGCAAGTATCAGATTTCTCCTGATGGCAATAAAACTACTTCTTAGAATGTTAGGAGGGCTAGCTAATGTAATGGTGACCAAATAAGGGATGTAGTGAATCTCCTCAGGGCCTCTGACTCCTCAGAATGAGACCCCAAGAAATGACTCACTGTAACAAACTCAGCCAACTATTGATTAACTGTGCTTACAGAAGAGTATAATATTAGAATAAAAAGGAGCATGATAGACTGTATTGGATTACAAGTGTAAAGTTTGGAATCAGATGGTCCTAGGTGTTCAAATTTCAGCTCAGGTTCCTCTTTGCCACCTGAGCCTAGGGCAATTTATATAGCTTTTAGCTTCCCTGTCACTTTATTTTCTCATTTTCATAACACAGATAAAAATTCCTATCGAGTAGAGTTTTTTTTTTTAAAGGACTAAACAAAGTGACATAATCGAATAATCGAAGGCCCTTGGCACAGAGTGGGCACTCTGTAAATGCTCCTTTCTTCTTTTCATTTTACAGATTAAAAACCAAAGGCTGAAGCGCTGACCTAAGTTGCCTGAGGGCCCACGATTGACAAGTGTCATACCTGGACGAAAGCCCCTGGCTTCCTGACTTCTCGTGTAGCTGTCTTTCGATTGTTTTCATAGTGGGAGTTTAGCAAAGATAATTGAAAACACATTTATCTCTGGTTTTCTAAAGCTGGAGGGGGATGAAATTTTTTAAAAGAAGGCAGGGTGAGAGGTGTAAAAAGCAGATTTACTTCGCTGAGTTTACATTGCTTGAGCACACACCCCACATGGTGAAGGGAAGTGGCAGAGCATAACCCACGTGGGGTTAAAGATTGTGTTACATTAATCCACAAAGTAAATAATCCACATGTCCACAAAGGAGGGGTGTGTGTGAGAGAGTGTCTTTTTTTCCCTCACCCACATAACGCTTTGCGTCTCCTTCAGGCCACCTTAGATCTAGACTAGTTTTTAGAAGGTCCTATGTAAACCTTTTCTTCAGAGTTCTGAGCTTGCTAATGTGTGGATTTGGCAAAAAGTGCAAATTAAAGTAGTTATGCATGAAAAATCATTTGTAACCTGCAAATTATGTCAGTGCGGGATTGGCGCTCCACGTGCTTGAACAGAAAGAGCCTTGGGCCAGGGATGGGTTGCCCGGGTCCCCTGGCACTACCACTAACTAGCTAGGGGGACCCAGAGGAGGAAGCTAACTTCTCTGGGCATCCGTACTGTCACCTGTAAAATGCCATCAAGTACTGAAAGCAAAACAATGACCACATTTCATTTTCCTTTGTCCTTACAAGAATGCCGCGAGGTAGCTAGTACTCTCTCCATATCAGAGGTGAACAAAGAGAGCCGTAGAGGTATTGCGATTTGCCCAGTTATCATTCAGCTAGTGAGTGGCAGAATCCGATAGAGTTGGATATTGAACCCAGAACGTGCTATTAACCTCCAAGACAGACTGCCCATATGGGGGAGAGGAAATGGATACTAAAAGCTCACGGCACTTTCATGAAGTTGAAACAAATGCTTATTACAATCATTACAGGGGACATAATCCCCGGGGCGGTGCCTGTATTCGAGTCATTTTCAGCTCATTGACTTTCTTATGCATTGCTTCTCATCTGATCTGAGAGCATCAAACCACACTTATCCTCTTTCACCTCATTTGTTTTGGTGTCAGGTCTCCTTCCACACTGGCTGCACTGAGGGGGAAGCCAGCACCCCTTCTTGCCAAGCGGGGGAGTGTAAGTGTCGGAAGCCACCCTCACGCACTCACAAGCATGTACAAAAAGACCCACACACATAAACACACAGGCGCGCACACGTACAGAGTCATGTTAGTGTGTTATCCACATGTTTTTGTGTTATCTTGGGTTTCAGAAACGGACAGTTTAAGAATCCTTCATTACGATGTCAGTGCATACACCAGGAATAAATAATTTCCCGGAGTTGAGGTTTGGAGTGAGAAAATGCCGGGATGAAGTGATAGAAAGTGGAGACACGTGTACTAAGGAGAACCTCCAGGGACTCAGACCCATTGGCTTCAGTGCCAACCCTGGATTCTGCAATAAGCTTATGAATTTCTCCCGGCGCATTCAGGCCCCCGGAAGACCCTTACTCTTGGTGGGCGGTAAGTTTGACACAATGTCAGTGTCTCTTACACGAACTGATTGTGAGCTTTCACTCAGGTAGCTGTGTATTGTGCTCCAGGCAGTGGTGGTCATCAGACTATAAACTTGGGAGGCTCAGGGTCACTTCTATGGAATTCTCCCTTCAGAGGTTTGGCATTACATGCACTTAGCAATTTCATGATGACAAGGCTTCATTCTGGCCACTGCTTTTTGTTTGGTTTGCTCAGGAGACAGGTACAAATGAATTTATTTATTTATTACATATGCACTTATTGAACACCGTGGTGATACTATTTCATTTTTGCATTAACCCTTCATGGTTACAGAGCACATTCACAATCTGGATCACACTCAGACTTCCCAAGAATCCTTTGGGATAAAAATATTACCTACCTCATGATGTTTGTGAGGGTTAAATGCAACCGGCTGCAAAAAGCACTTAGCACCGGGGGCTGGCACAGAGTAAACATTATTAAATGTTACTATTAGCATCCCTACAGACACGGTTAAGTATTACTGGCCCACATTACTGATGAGGAACCACAGCTCAGGAAAGCTAAGTCACTTGCTCAGGTTAAGTGTAGAGTTAAGTGGTAGAATTCAGTTAAAAATCGAAATCTCCAAGCTCTAAGGCCATTTTAGGAAATTATCGGTTGAGATTGCAATCATGGAGGGAAGAAAGCAGAGCCTCAAAGAGCTTACATGACAGGTTTTATGGTTGGTGAGTAGGCAGAAGTGTTTAGGGACAAAACACTGCTTAAGGGGGAGGGGGAGGCCCAAGTCACAGACCACAAGCAGCTGTACGATTCATTTTTGCTTCCACAAATGCTGTCTTCTCTCAGGGCCCTCACATGCGTGGTTCTCCTTCCCCTCTTCTCAACCCTTCACCTGAACAATGCTCAGGTGTCCAAGCTCAACCCAAACATCTCTTCAAGGAGGCTTTCTTGAGCCTCGTCTGGGTTTGTACCTACTGATACAGGCCCCCACAGCCCCCCAACACCCCCGACTTCTTTTAGGAATACTTGTCTAATATCTAGAATGTAAGCAACGAGAAGTCATCAACTTTATGTTCCGATGTATCCTCAGCATCTTTATGGTGTCCGGCCCGTTTGTTAAATGCAGACCAGATGCTGGCCAACATGAAGATGCAGAAGAAGACTAAGAAAAAAGTGGGAAGACACGAACATGAGCTTAAAATGCTTCTCCATCCTTGCCACAGAATCACGCCGAGGGGTGTTCTTGGGAGGAGCCAGGAAATGTAGAGCAGCCAACTGGAGGGAATGAAGAAGACAGACTCCAACACACAAGCAAGGCGTGAGGCCGCAGATGACTGTGAAGAGTAACCCACGCAGGTGTTCATGCCGTGGAGCCCATGGCTAGGCCGAGCCTTCCCGCGACCGGGGACAGGGGGCTGACAAGGGGCCGCTTCTCCCAAACCGCCTCCGATCCTGCCTCTAGAGAGAGCTCAGGAATCCCCGCTCTTCCCCGACGCCTCCCCGGGGAGCAGGCTAGGGAGGGCGGAGATAAACGTGCCGCGGGCGACAGGGAGGGAAGGAGGGCTCGCCCCGGCTGGATACATTTCCGACTCTGTCGTGTTGACAGCGAGAAGCGGCGGCGGCGGGACTTTCGGCAGGAAGTGTCCCGCTCTGGGGGCGCCCGAATCCCGGCGGCAGGTAGAGCCCGCCCGGCAGCCCAGGGGCCTGGGCGCTCTCAGCCGCCGCGTTGGGACGAGCTCCCGCGCCTCCTCCTGGGCGAGGGCAGCGCCGGAGGCAGGACGCGGGGCCCAGCTTCAGCAAGGGCCATGTTGTTTACGTTCCCACCCCGCAGCCCTGGGAAGCCCCGAGTTCCCACACTCATGGAGGCAGGAAGGTCGCTGCGGACACCTCATCTGTCTGGGTCGCTGACGAACTGCAGATAGGCAGCAGCTGCCGCCTCTGTGTTGGGGTCACCTCGCCCGGCCGCCCACCCCGGAACCAGGCGGGAGGAGAGCCCTGCGCGCCGCCCGCCCGGGGCCTGCGGGGCCTGCTGCTGCGGGGGAGCACCCAGCCCCCCGCCCGCCAGACACGACCGAGGAGAGCAGAGGGCTCGGACGGGCCTCCACACTGCACCGAGCTGCCCGGAGCCGTGGCCCCCTGCCGTTTGTCGAGCGCTGCCTAGCTTTACGGGGCTCTGCGGCTGCGTCTGTTTTCTCACGTCGCTCTGACCACCACCCGTGAAGAACGCGGAGCAGGTGTTTTTGTGTCCATTTTGCAGATGAGTAAACAGCCTCAGGATGTTCGACAGACTTGCCCAAGTTCTCACAGCTAGTCCGTGGTAAAGGCCGTTTTCCCACCTCCTGTTCAGTCGTCTTTGTTACTCCACGCAAACACGAGCAGCCAGGCGGACAAGTTCCAATTTTCATCCCTGGAAGAGAGCTCTTCCTCCCAGGTTTAACCTGGCTTTAATCCGTCTTCCGCTCAGGCTGGGGTGCAGTGAGAAACGCTTTGGTCTTGGGAGTTCTGAACCTTGATTCCTCTTCCTTGCCAGCCACGTGCCTTAGGAGCTGTGTGATTTTTGAACTTGATTTCCCTGAATCCTCGCTTCCACACGCATAAAATGGTGATGAAGTCGTCTAAGTTGTAGAGCTGAGAATAACAGTAAACACCAACTGACTGTTTTCTATACCCTAGGCTCCGTTCTAAACACCTTATGTGCATTGGCTTATTGAATTCTCAAACGACCCTATGTTATTTCATATATGGTATGTTATTTCATTTTATGGATAAGGACTCAATGGCAGAGAAGTAAAGAAACCTACCCTGGGTCACACAGCAAACAAATAGCGGAGCCAGGATTCCAACCCAGGCTGTCCCGAGCCAGAGCAAAGTGCTTAATCTCCATGTTACACTGACCATGCCAATTGTATTTACCATCTACGGTAGGTACACAATCAATAGCTGTTACTAGGAATTAGGGCAGGATTGGCTTGATTTATAAGCAAAGCGTAGTGCTAACTACCTGAACGAATTAGGTAAATCAAAAGGCCTGTCCACTTAAAAACATCTTCAGTTTAGTCTGCCACTAAAGTCCCACCAGTCTTCAGTCTAGTCCCACCACTAGAGTCTCCCTTTATGGCAGGAAGACACCTCAGGGACGTTTTGGCGATGTTGGGAGACATTTTTGGTTGTCATAACTGTGGGACTGCTGCTGGCATCTCATGGGTAAGGCGAGGGATGCGGCTGAACATCCTACAATGCACAGGACGGTCCCTACAACAAAGAATGGTCTGTTCCAAAATGTCAATATGCTGAGCTTTAGAAACTGCTTTATTATTGACTAAAGTAGTCTTGAAGGACCCTGTTAATACACGCATTTGTCACATAGAATAGCAAAATAATGCTCTGTTTAACGTCTATTAATACATTAACAGAGTCCAGAATATGCAGTCATGTGTTATTACCGCTTGTTATCGTTACTGTTGTTGTTGCCAAGCAAAGCAGATGTGCCCTAGAAATAGGCTGGTTTGGGCCTTGTGGTAGAGTTAGAAAATTGAAGTTTTTTTTCTGTCAAGCGATGTCACCAACCCCCAAATGCTGACATTTCTTCCAATATGTTGAAGTAGGTCATGAATAAGCTCACAACAATACCATTTCCTTTCGGCATGCAACTCTATTAATTCTTGCTATCTCTTGGTTCAGTCAGCTCTTGTCTTGGTCCCCCCCGCCCCCATTATGTAAGCACCAGAAAGATTTTTTTTTAAAACTTTGGAACTTTTGGAAAACTTTTTTGGAAACTCCTTTAGCTACTGACATCTTCAAAATGGTAACAATTTACTTTACCAATCAGAACTTTGACCAAAAGAAGATTCTCGGTACCTTATGCATGTATGAAGTATCTGTGATGCTTGGCAGCACATCTAGCTCTCTTACTTTGCTGGAGAACACCGTGCCTCACATCATTATGACTCGCTCCTTTCCATATCTTCATACATTAGCTTCAAAGACTCAATGAATAATCCTGGAAGGGGTTATTTCAGTTAGTTTACGCTAGGTTATGATGCAGTAACAAATGATCCCAATATCCTAACAACAAAAAAGATTTATTTCTTGTTCATATTGCCTATACATCATAAATTGACTGCTGCCCTGTTTCATCTTTTTCATTCATGATTTAGGCTAAAGGAGCAGGCCCTATTTGGGACATGGTGGTGTCACAGCAGGGGGAAAAAGTAATGGTGGAACTATATGATGACTTTTACAGCTTCCACTCACAATTGCTTACAACTACTCAGAACCGGCATATGTCATATATTTTTACATTCTACTGGCCAGCGCAAGTCAGCTGCCAAGCCAGATGTCAAAGGGGCAGAAATGTATTTTCCTCCCAAAGGCTCCATAGGCAGGGGCAGCGAATATTCTCAACAATAATATCATCTACCACAGGAGTCTGTCTTTGCCACCAAAGTTATGAACTTCTTCAGAGGTCTTCAAGGTCTTGGCCTTGAATCACTTACCTTTTCAAGAGGTTTTTATTCAATAAGTGGGGGAAGAATATAAAGCAAAAGAGCTGAGGCAAAATATCAGATTATAATGACTGATTTGATGAGGATCAGAGGTAGATGGTAAATCTTAAGGAAAGATAGTAGTCAAAAATGACTTCTAGGATTCCAGCTTGGGTGACTGATGAATAATAGTGCCAACAATTGAGAATAGAGGAGAGAAGGTTAATTTATTTTTTAAATTTTATTATTATGTTCAGTTAGCCAACATATAGTTCATCATTAGTTTTTAAAGTTTTTTTAATTTAATTTAATTTTATTATGTTATGTTAATCACCGTACATTACATCATTAGTTTTTAATGTAGTGTTCCATGATTCATTGTTTGCGTATAACACCGAGTGCTCCATTCAGTACGTGCCCTCTTTAATACCCATCACCAGGCTAACCCATCCCCCCACCCCCGTCCCTTCTACAACCCTCAGTTTGTTTCTCAGAGTCCATAGTCTCTCATTGTTCGTCTCCCCCTCCGATTTCCCCCCCTTCATTTTCCCCTTCCTGCTATCTTCTTCTTCTTTTTTTTTTTCTAACATATAATGTATTATTTGTTTCAGAGGTACAGGTCTGTGATTCAACAGTTTTACACAATTCACAGCGCTCACCGTAGCACATACCCTCCCAATGTCCATCACCCAGCCACCCCATCCCTCCCACCCCCCACCACTCCAGCAACCCTGTTTGTTTCCTGAGATTAAGAATTCCTCATATCAGTGAGATCATATGATACATCATTAGTTTTTGATGTAGTGTTCAACGATTCATTAGTTGCTTATAACACCCAGTGCTCATCACAACACGTGCCCTCCTTATTACCCATCACCCGGTTTATTTTTTTAAAGATTTTATGTATTTATTTGATAGAGAGAGAGCAAGAGAGCACAAGCAAGGGGAGCAGCAGAGGGAGAGGGAGAAGCAGGCTCCCCACTGAGCAGGGATCCCGATGCGGGGCTTGATCCCAGGATCCTGGGATCATGACCTGAGCCGAAGGCAGATGCTTAACCAACTGAGCCACCCAGGTGCCCCTGGAGAGAAGGTTTAGAAGGAGAAAAACCCAGTTTTGGTTTTGACCCAATGAACATGAGGTGTCTTTGGAACAACCATGTAGAAACCTATAGTAGACAGATGAATATATGGAAATGGTTCCTGAGAGAGTACTGAGCTACCAACAAAGATCTAAGATTGAGCAGTATATAAGTATTAATAAATAATAGCTATTATGATTATGTCTTTTTTTTTAATCTTTTTTTTTTATTCATTTGAGAGACAGAGAGCACAAGCAGGGGGAGAGGCAGAGGGAGAGGGAGAAGCAGACTCCCCACTGAGCTGGGAGCCCGACATGGGGCTCGATACCAGGACCCCGGGATCATGACCCGAGCCGAAGGCAGACGCTTAACCATCTGAGCCACCCAGGCGCCCCTATGATTATGTTTATTGAGCACTTACCACACTACGTCAGGCACCGTGCAAAGCAACTTCCATACATTTTCTTATTTAATTCTCATAACGGTCCTACAAGCTATTTGGTGTTATTTATCCTCATTATGTAGGTAAGGATATTAAATCTAAAGAAGCTTAAAAAACCCCCAAAACTTCACTCAAGTCTCACAGCTAGGAAAAAAGGACCCAGGTGCCTTGTCTTCACAACCTACATTTCAACCAGTTATGCTTAGCTGGAACAATGATGGCAAAGGAGAACATCCAGGCACTAGGAAAGAGAGGGAAGAGAAGGGCAGTGGGTCAAGGGCAGGACCCTGGGGAATATGAATATTTAAGGATCAGAAAGAAGAAGAGCCCTTGAAGAAGGCAGAGAAGGAGCAGGTAGGAGGAGATCAGAAGATTACAAGGCCACAGAAACCAAATGTGTAGAGTGACACCAAACAGAGTTTCTAACAGTCAGGGACAGCTGAATACTTGAAGAGCTGGACTGGGAAAGGTCCACTGATGTTGACAATTAGGCCTAGTCCTGACAATATGTCTAACCTCACGGAAGTATCTGTTACCAGCTGTATTCCCCACTTGGAATGCCAGGAATGAAAAATGAACCACTGTTGGCTAGTCACATGCTGACTTTGGAAACACCAACCTGTTGCTGGCTCACTCTTTTTGAACTCTGCCGCCAGAGACTGCCTTGACTTTTTGACCTGTGTGGGTAGTTCTTTGTTTCTGGGTCTTGGTGACCTGAATTTTACACTCTGTACCTTTGTGTACTTGTCTGAGGTTCTGGACTATTCTCTCAGCTTAGAAAACCCAACCTTACACCACTTCCCTAATCTTGGTTACTATCTGCTCCCATCTTGATGGAGTGAGGTTGAACACTGTCCCTCAATTCATAAGTCTGTGTCTCCTACTAATTTTCTGAAATGCGGCTTCCAGAGAGGAAAGGAGGACTTGTGGTCTCAGATGGTGTCCATGTATCTGCTCTGTAGATGTGGCAAATTACTGACAATGCGGCTGCCGGCTTTGAGATCACAGGTTGCTGGTCAGACTTTGCCAAACCTTGCAATGCCTGTTGTCAGAGCAGATTTTTTTTTTTTTTTTTTTTTTGGTGGGCAGCAAAGCAAAGTTTATTGAGTGATAGTTCAAAGCTCCCAAAGAGGGAGGGGACCTGACAGCGTTGCCTCTCAGAGCAGACTTTCTGTCGTCAGGTGAGTCTCCCAGCTGCCATGTTTTTAATCCAGCCCCAGCTGTTTATGGAGATATAAGATTTATATGTGGCCACAAGAGGACACTTATTAAATGAGATTTCTCATTTCTGCTTGGAAAGCAGGATGCTGGACAACTGTCCAACTGAGGCTGTGAGAAAGTCCCAGTGGTGTCCGTAGAGTGGCTCTTGCCCTTGATGTTCATGGAGTAAGCCAACTACAACATTAGAGTGGGTAAGTTTCCAAAACTGCCTCATTCTCAGAGACTTGAACTGAATGAACTGCTCTGAGGTGAGGGCACCAGAATCCTCCAGCATCTTTGCTCTTTGTGGTCAGTTGGAGGTTGCACATGTCCATCACCCTTCTGTGACCACACCCCCCCAGCAAGTGTTATCAGATTTATTAAACAAAAATACGGGATACCCAGTTAAATTTGAATTTCAGATAAACAACAAATACATTTTTAGTATAAGTATAACCACACAACATTTGGGGCATACTTATACTAAGAAATGATTCATTGTTTATTGGAAATTCAAATTTAACTAGGGGTCCTGTATTTTACCTGGCAACCCCATGGGCACCACAACATCCATAACCTGAGACGCAATAGGAATTCATAGGCTTGGGATCCAGTGGACCTCCACTTCTCCCATGAGGGCACTGGGGCACTTTGTGAAAAAAGAAAAACAGGAAATAGGTCTCTGCTAGGACTACTGGGGTCCTGAAACTGTCTGGTCCCCTCATGCTCCTGGGCCAGCTCTAGGGTCCATGAAATTAGACATTCTGAGTGCCTATAACCTTGTTTGACTTTTATCAGCTACATTTGGAAGATGGCTTTCTAGAAGCGTCCAGACAGTTTGGAGAGATCATGATGCTCCTTGACCTATGGCAGCACCAAATGATCAGTATCCTGCATGACTTTCTGGGGGAGGTTTTTGCACTTCCTGGACAAGTCCTAATATATCCTCAAACACCTCCACACAAACCCTGCCCAACCGTGCCTCATATAATCCTGTAGTCCAGCAATACTGCGTTACCTAAAGCATCAGCACCTCCAAAACAGTCTCCAGACTATTCCAGTTTGGTGTAGCCAGGTGTCTGTGATTCTGGAGTAAGAAATCCCCTGGTTACTTGAGGACATCCAGACATTCCAAAACATTCTTGATAGCATTTTGTTCTTTTCTGTGCAACTGACCTAGTAATGACCTCCTAAAGAGAGAGAAGGAAGTTGGCCTGATGTGCTGAGCTTGACACTATTTTTGGGACAACTCAAGACAGCCTTTACCTCTGCTGCATTACAGCACCAGCAGGCACGTACTATGTGCCAGATATTCGTCTAAGGACTTTACTTATATTAACAAATTCAATGCGCAAATTTAATGCACAAATAAACAAATTAAATAATAACCCTACAGAGGCATGTGCTGTTATTTTTTGCTGTTTTAGAGTTGAGGAAACTGAGACAGAGAGAGAGTAATTCCTCTAAGGTCACACAGATAAAAATGTGGCTCAGAAGTAGAAGCCAAGGTTTGAATGTGGGCAATATAGATCGAGAGTCTGTCCTCCTAACCCGTGTGGCAACTCTAGCCAGCCAACTCTAGTTCAACCTTACCCTGTTGGGACCAGTGCTGCCAACACGATGGAGGGGGCCATCCTGCTGAAGAGGAGCCGTAGCCTGTCCTCTGTTATCCTCATTTGGGAAGGAGAATGGCTTGCTGTTAAGATGTCTTCAAGGCCTCGAGGGCCTAATGCATGATAGTCCGCATAGAACTCAGTCCACAGTATCCTGGAACAGCCAGTACAAACCTAGAAGCTCAGCTCATGCTATGCAGAGTGGCTTGCCTTATCTTAGGAGCCTTGGGGGCTCCATCAAGCAACACATACAGCAACAGAACCACAGAGCAGATGGTCTATGTTGTAAGCCTGGGTATAAGGGAGCAGCAGAGGGACTCAACCTTGGAAGATTCTGGCTTGAGTATTTCAGTCATCCAGTCCAAACTGTCTTTCAGACATCCACATATGGTCCTAATCCACATCCAGGGCCTCTTGGGAGCAACTCACAGAGGTGTAAGATACTAGGGAGGCCTCTGTAAGACTAAGGTGGTGCACATCCCACGGGAAGGCCTGAATACAGTATTAGCTTGGCCATTTATCCGTTCCGCTACTAAAACACACCCTGTGGCCCTGTCCGATGTGTGTTCTGGTACGCTACCATGATGCCACCTGGAGAGAAGCTGGGCTTCCCAAAGAGCAGCTGTTGTTGTCACTGCTGCAGACTTTGCTTTCAGAATTTCTCGTTTCCCTCCTTCCAGAACCGCATTTATGTGCAACAATAGTTTTCATCCTTATCCTTTTCTTGTGCCTTTTTTCCCTCACACTAGTGAGAACCAGGAAGGGGTGTACCGACTCGAAGGAACCTCAATGAGCATACGAAGTTCTGGCTGGCAGCAGACTTCGAGAGAAGGTTTGCCTATAGGATGCCATCCAGTTTTCCCCTAGCATATTCATCCTATCTACCGAATGTGAAAGCTAGAGGACTGCTAATAGTAAGAACGCCAGCAACAACACTATCAGTTACTGAGCACTCACTCTGGGCCACGTACTGTGCTAAATGCTTGGCATATATTTTCTGACTTAATCCTCACAATAATGCAATAAGGAGGATAATGTTTTACCTCCAATCTATAGCTGAGACCATTGGCCTTACCAAATGGGTAAGTGGTAGAGCCAAATTTCCAATCCCAGTTAACTGAAAGCCTGGGCATTCAGCCGCTCTGCTGTCATTGTCATATGTCAGCATCAGCTGACTTCCCCCATGCCCAGTCTCCCAGCTTCTTCAATTCTTTTCTAATTCTCCAGCCACTACCCCAATGACAAGGGGGGATAAAGATGAATTGTATTCCCAAGAGGGAGTAGACTCATTATGATACCATGACTGAGCTCACCAGCTGGACCATGGGAAGAAGTGAGGGCATGAGGAATTGTTTTAATTTGGTCCTTGGAAACAGAGACCCTATCTGAAGTAATAAGGTGTTTGTTACAACTACTTTCCCGTTTTGTTCGCTGTTGGATCCCAAACACCTAGAACCATGCCTAGCTAATAGCAGGTGCCCAACAAGCTTTAGCAAGGGAATCCAGGAAGTTGGGGTTGCCTGATGAAGAACACAGGAGCCTTAGTAAATCTAGGTGGCAGAAAAGTGGCTTTTAGTTGAGCCAGATGACAGGATTTTTGTAACACTGGTGCACCATTTCTGAGCTACTCTGCAGGTTTGCTTTCTTCTTTTCTATTCCAACGAACAAATTCTGTTTACTATTCATGTATTTTTTTTCTACTGCATAATTGCTGCTTATTCATAAATTCTGCTTTCTTATCATACTGTTCTCCTTCCTCATAGATTTGGTTTGTATGACCCTCCATTGCCCTTACTCCATTGTATGACATCCTTTCAACTTCAGTTTCCATGGCTAACTGCCCTCATTATTTCCATGTTTCCCAATTCAAATCCTAGAAGAAGAGAATCTAATACACCCAGTTCATCTTTTCCATGTGAGCCCTGATTTTTGGAGGGGCAGCCCTAATGTCAGGGGCCAATCCCTGGTCCAATCAGGAGCCATCCCTGGGTAAAGAACAACCTAGCTCTGCTTCTCAGAGCAGGGGGCTGTGGGTGGGGCAGTTTCATCTTGAAGAGGAAGTTGGGTGTGGCAGGCACTTTGTTGACATATCCAGTATAGGAGTGCTCCTGGGAGCCCATCTCTCATCTCTGAAAAGTGACTTTGTAAGTTAGGACTTTTCATCAGACACTCCCAGGAAAGCCCAGCTAAATGCAGCTGGTGACTTGCTGAGTTTGGAGTTCTTGTCCTGCTACCTCCTTGCACTCTTCCTTCTGGAACTACCTTGGTTTGTCAGCTTATTACCTGTTTGGAGTTGGCTTGTTTCTGGACTCTTTCTTCTACTTAGGTGAGTTGGCTTCCAACTAGACTGCTTGACTCTTGGATATGGTGAGTGTTGAGATTCAACTTTGGTTCTGGATCATGGTTTTAGCTTGGATGGGAATTGCCTCACTTCTTCTTCCCTTGCCCCCTTCCTTCTACCCAAACCCACTGTACTCAAAGTTGTCATTTACCTGAGGGTGCCTTCCCTTCCCAGCCCACCCACATATTCCTGAGGGAATGACATTAAGAAATAGTTGGTGGCTTCAGTGAGAGCAATTTTAGAGGAATGGTTGGGGCAGAAACCAGACACAGCAAGTTGAGGAAGTGGAAATAGTGAGTATATGACTACTCTTCTGAGAAGTTTAGATGATAAGGAGGGGAAGAAAACAGGTGTCAAGAGGGGTTTTTTTATTATTATTATTTTAAGAATTTGCTTCTGATTATATAATACATGATTTTGTAAAATATCTTGAAAAATTAAAATTATAAAGAATAAATTTATAATCCCCCGTAATTTAACTACCTACATAATTATGATAGTTATTCATTTTTGAGCACCTACTAAATTGAGGAATTCTGTTAGTCACTTTGGGAATAGTGTTTCTATTTACTGTGTAATACAAAGTCCCAGCTGGGCCAGAATTAAGACAAATATGTCTGTGATGCCAAGTAAGACAATATCCTTTCCCCTCAAGCAATGATTGGTATCCATTGATTTACGAGAGGGCTGAGAAGTTTGCTGAGGGAAAAACTCAAATCCTTCAGTAGGGTTTTAGTCATGCATGGACATGTCCAGGGGGAGTTCCAGAGGTAGGCAGATTACTGGCAGGTATAGTGGGGCCCCCAGGGAGAGCACGGCCTGTTGAGGCAGGAGTCTGCAATGATAAGGCTGGGCTTAGTCCTGGAAGGTCATGGCCAGTCTGGCTGTCATGGGGTAGGGCCTAATTCAGCTTCCCTGTATGTGTCTTCCCAGAATAAAACAAAGAAGGGCCTCTGTGTAATAGAAAGAGTCATTTAGTGAAGCTCCGTAATGCCCTAGGGCCTATCACCCTGTGGGTAACTGGGTGTAGCATCTCCAGGAAGAGAGCTTTTCCTTTCTCACTTTGAAAGAAGATGTTGACAGGCATCACAGGGGCTATCCAGCCCTAAGTTTCCCACAAAACTAGCATCACGGGGCCAATCGTGGTGGCAGAAAAGTTTTTGTCAGTAAGGTAACAGTACCTGACCTCTGTTAGCTCAGGAACACTTTACGTTGAACGTTAATTATGCTGAAAAAAATGGACTCTCTTACTTCCTGTTTTTCAAAGCATCATTGACTAGGGGAACAATGCAGGGCTCTGAATGAGGCACTGCTGTGGGCTTCTAGCTCACCGTGGCTGCCAGAGCCAGCATCATGGCGTCCGGCTAAGCTAGCTGTGACAATAAATGATTCGAGAACACAGGTAACATCTGCACACTAATGACTCACTCAATGTCTTTGCACAAACAACACCTTCTCAATGAGACCACTCTGTATAAAACTGAACACCCCCTACTCCTGCTGTCCCACCCCCTAGAACCACCCACCCCGATCTTCTCTCCATAGCACTCATCACCATTTCACATACCATAATTTTTCTTATTTCTTCTTCTTCTCCTCCTCCTCCTTTTTCTTTTTTTTCTTCTTCTTCTTCTTCTTTTTTTTCTTCTTCTTCTTCCTCTTCTTCTTCTTCTTTTCCTTCTTCTTCTTCTTCTTCTTCTCCTTTTTTTTGAGAGAGAGTGAGCATGGGGGAGGGGCAGAGGAGAGAGAGAATCTCAAGCAGACTCTGCGCTAAGCACAGAACCCTATGAGGGCCTCAATCTCAGGACCCTGAAATCATGCTCTGAGCTGAAATCAAGAGTCGGTGCTTAACCAACTGAGCCACCCAGGCGCCCCTCCCTCTTCTCCTTTTAAAAGAAATTGTCCCCTTTCCTACTTTAGGATGTAAACTCCATGAAAGTAGTATCCATGTGTTTATTGCTGTGTCCCCCAGAGCCTAGATCAGTGACTGGTACAGAATATTTAATAAAATATTCATTGAGCTGGTCCATTATGTGGGTTTCCCAAAAATATTTGGGGGAGGATGAGAACTATTTTAAGATTTTTAATTAGCATCTGGATTTATAGCCTGGGAGAACTTGGGATATTTGCTTACATTTATAGTAACCTTGTAATGTGTATACTATAATAAGCCTATTTTACAGATGAAGAACAAATTAGAGCAAAAGCAACTTGCCCAGACCCCATAGATAATGAGGGCAAGGGCCTTATTATTAACTGGGATAACAAGTAAGAAGACCATAAGGAGGTCCTCCTATAGGAAGCAAGAGTTAACGAAAGCCTTAGTCGATATGGTAGAAAAAGGATTGGAAAACAAAAGATGGAAAGGAAAGAAACTGTGCAGATTGGTAAGAAGCATGGGAGAGAGTATTTAATACACTACTGGAAGGAGCCCATAAAAATCAGATGAGGACGGGAAAATTCTTCGAAGAGGGAAGTAACTTCAATTTCTTTCAGAAAGAGAAGATTGTCTAGTTGAAAAACAAGAAAGAAACAGACCAGGTAAAGTCAAGTCCTTGCAGTTTTGAGCAAATCCATGACAAAATTATCTTTTTTTTTTTTTTTAAAGATTTTATTTATTCACTTGAGACTGAGAGATACAGAGAGAGAGAGAGAGAGCGTGATCGGGGGAGAGGCAGAGGGAGAGGGAGAAGCAGGCTCCCTGCTGAGCCAGGAGACCGATGCAGGACTCAATCCCAGGACCCCGGGGATCTCAACCAGAGCTGAAGGCAGACGTCTAACCATCTGAGCCACCCAGGCACCATGACAAAATTATCTTAATGTGGATTTCATATTTGGATTTTAACTGCAAAACAGATGAGAGTAAGATGACTTATGGCAAAAAGGGTCAAAGTTGAGTCATGACACGGAGAAGACTGTGGCAATCTTGTCCAAGGAATGAGTCAGGAAGCAGTGCAAAGCCTTGGGGAGAGGAGATACTCAATGTTAGGACTCAGGGTTGTTAATCAGGAGGTTCCTGGGCAATATAAGAGACCCTAGAAACAGGCTTTGGTTTAGGGAGAAGGAGTTGTAGGACACAGGTAAAGAAGGTCTGGCCATCTCCACCATCCCTCTCACCCCTGGCCCATCAGCTGGTGTTGCAAGCTGTGCTGTGATCCTCCCAGGGACTTTGGAAGGGGAACCAGGGTCAGATGACTGCATCAGAAGGGCCAGCCAGGATGGTCAGTCACACATGGATCGAGGCGGGTAAGGAACCTGAAGATTAATGAATACAAGAAGCCTCAGGAGGATAGGTCCATCCCAAGTCACTAGATACTGGTTATGGGGGTGGCAGCCTATTTGTTCATTCAAGCAGTATTTACTGAGTGTTCTTTATGTGCAGGGCACTGTGCCAGGCAATGGACTAGGTGCTGGGAATTGAGGTATCAATAAACTATTTCCTGATTTCTCCCCTCTCTTTTGGAGAAAGAACTGGAATAACATCTGGTTCTCATTGGCACAAGGATTGGGTAGGGCTGCATCTGCAAGAGGCAGACATCTGCTTGGGCAGAGGGGTCAGATTGGGGACAGCATGGCCTGGCCGATACAATACTTATATTGTACCAGGAATTTGTGTTCATTTTCTATGCTTGGCTTGGTACTGTTTACTTATATTTGATAAGCAAATCAACTACTTTATGTTTTCTTATAAGTAATTTCTAGATATACAGTTATGGCATTGGATGCAGGAGAGGGCTTTTGATTTCCAGTCCTAAAAGCAACAGTGTGCCTAAATTGCTGGCCTTGACAATCACCTAAAACAAGGGCATTTCAAACCATCAGTAGAAGCAGCAAAGAGCGGGAGAGGGCATGATCCATCTCTCCTGTATTATAAGGCTAAACTATGAATCACAGCCGGGAAGCCACAGTAGAATGTAAGGATTTTAAATCACTGCAAGAGTAGAGGTCAGTGTGCAGATGTCTGGAGAGATGATCTCACCCATAACCCTTTAAGACACAACACTTGGTAACCACTTAACTCCTAAGGGCAAGCTGGCAATAAACTTACCAAGTTGGGGTGCAGGCCCCATTTCACTCAGCCTGCAAGTAGGCCTACCACATCAGCCCTGTTTTCCCAGGTAAGAGTATTCCTTTCAGTTACTGGAACGGAAATGAAGAAGCAGAACTGGTGTCATCAACAATCCTAGGCCCTTTACTTATTTAACAGAATGGAGCTGAATACTCAATTTTTTGCCTTTGTGGAATGTGTTTTCCCTAGTAACAATGTTGGGCACAATTAGAAGATTTCTGTAATACTCTCTCTAACTCTGATGTATTCAGAGTTAGAGAGGCTGAATACTATTCGGTATTCAGAGTTTATAGTTGACTTCCATGTAGCACCTAGCCCAGCATCTTTACTATAACTGGAACTCAAATTATATTAATTGAAGAAAATGTTAACACCAGTAGAAAAAGGGGACAAGAGTAGGAGAATAAACAAGAGGAGGGGCCCAAATGAAAGTTCACTTTTAAACTGTTTTTTTTTTTTTTTTTTTTTAAAGATTTTATTTATTTATTCGACAGAGAGAGACACAGCGAGAGAGGGAACACAAGCAGGGGGAGTGGGAGAGGGAGAAGCAGGCTTCCCGCCGAGGAGGGAGCCCGATGTGGGGCTCCATCCCAGGACCCTGGGACCATGACTTGAGCCGAAGG
>NW_022589705.1:1632930-1706552 GCF_004348235.1 Phoca vitulina
TTTATTTGACAGAGAGAGAGACACAGCGAGAGAGGGAACACAAGCAGGGGGAGTGGGAGAGGGAGAAGCAGGCTTCCCGCCGAGGAGGGAGCCCGATGTGGGGCTCCATCCCAGGACCCTGGGACCATGACTTGAGCCGAAGGCAGACGCTTAACGACTGAGCCACCCAGGCGCCCCTAAACTGGTTTTAATTTTGGCTCTATGATTATAGGTGTGGGTTCTAGCTGAAAAGATATCAGTCTCTGCTTTGATGTCAACAGTGAGGATTCCAGGAGACAGAAGATTTTAGGAGTCGCTTTTAAAAGTTTCTAGATCTGTGGTCTGTATTAATTCAGCCTCAATCCTATCTCCCATTCAAAATGTAGGCCAGTCATTGCTATAAAGAATTTTAAAGCAGAATCCATCAGTGTAATTCAATCTTAACATTTATTATTTGCTTACTTTATGCCAGGCACTTTTCTAATCATTTTACACGTCCTAACCCATTCAATATATACCTCTTAAAACTCTAAGAGGTAGATATCATTGTTATTTCCATTTTACAGATGAGGAATTGAGGCAGAGAGTAAGTAACGTGTCCAAGATCTCACAGCTAGTTCCTGCCCAGAATTCCTGCCCGGACAGTCTGACTCTGGAGGCTACTCTTGCAGCCACCAGGCTATATTGGCTCTGCAGAGTTAGTCATCCCACTACTATGCATCTCCAAGTGACTGGTTTGTTAAAACTCTTAGGTGGTTAAAGGTTTGGTACCCTTGTTGTGGACGATTACCTATTATTCATTGAAAGTTGTTAACTTTGTTTCTAAAAATGACAAGCTTAGTTGGAAAAAATCTTTTTCTGCCCTCTTTTCCACAAGACATGGTCACTTGGGTAGTAACCTTTTCAGAAACAATATAAGTGTAGAGTTACTTTTGTGAGGACAAATGGTGCAGGACCATTCTCACATAAGCTGGGCCAGCCTTGCACTACCTTGTTCTCAACACGTATCAGTTGCCAGATGAGAAGGCAACCTATACACCAATGAAAAAAAGATAAAATTTATTTCTGTGCACTAAAGTCTTCTTATACGACAAATGGTATCTTTCATTTTTCTTCCTTTTTTCTTTTTTTTTAAAGATTTTTTAAAAAGATTTTATTTATTTATTTGACAGAGAAAGAGAGAGGGAGAGAGAGGGAGGGAGAGAGCACAAGCAGGGGGAGCTGCAGAGGGAGAGGGAGAAGCAGGCTCCCCGCTGAGCAGGGAGCCCGATGCGGGGCTCAATCCCAGGACCCTGGGATCATGACCTGAGCCTCAATCCCAGGACCCTGAGATCATGACCTGAGCCGAAGGCAGCTGCTTAACTGACTGAGCCACGCAGGCGCCCCTCTTTCATTTTCCTTATCTGCCATTTTTCTCATCAGTACATAATTCCCTCTCATGTCTTCCAAGTTTGATGTAACACTAGCCTTTACACATTTGATACCCTTAGGAAAAACTGGGGAAAAGAAGTGGATGGGAAAACATTCAGGCATTATTTAATAATTTATGCTATTTTAACATTGCAGTAACTCTTATCATGCTCTTTTCTCCAGCTTCTGGGTCTATGATCAGGAGGAGAAACTCATTTCCAGAGACAACGTTTCTTCTTCTCATTACTATTTCTTGCATAGGGTACTAAACATTTTTTTTTTTTGTATTCATCTCGCCTTGGAGGTAAGGAAAGGGACAGCAAGTTCAGCCTGTATATTGGGAATTTTCCTAAAGAATGTTATTTTGACTTTCTTCATGACATAAATTATACTCTGTTTAAATTTTAGATAGTATATTTTGGTTCGAAATTTGCTATGAATTTTAGAACTTTCTGTTGCATCATAGTGACCCGGCCAGAAGACTTTTTGATTCTTAAAGATTATTAATTTTATGTCCCCAAATATATTTCATATGCAGCTCAACAAATGAAAATTAGATGCTCTTAATGGGTTTAGGGGTAAATGAGCCAATGAGAATAAGCCCCTTTTAATTTATATTTATTTATTTATCTATTTATTTTTATTATGTTATGTTAGTCCATATAGCACATCATTAGTTTTTGATGTAGTGATCCATGATTCATTATTTGCGTGTAACACCCAGTGCTCATTACAACATGTGCCCTCCTTAATACCCATCACTGGGCTAACCCTATCCCCCCCACCCCCCTCTCCTCTGAAGCCCTCAGATTGTTTCCCAGAGTCTCTCATGTTTTGTCTCACCCTCTGATTTCCCCCCCTTCAGTTTTCCCTTCCTTCCCATAATGTCCCCCATGCTATTCCTTATGTTCCACATATGAGTGAAACTATATGATAATTGTATTTCTCTGATTGACTTATTTCACTTAGCATAATCCCCTCTAGTTCCAACCATGTCGATGCAAATGGTGGGTATCCATCCTTTCTGATGGCTGAGTAATATTCCATTATATATATGGACCACATCTTCTTTATCCATTCATCTGTTGAAGGGCATCTTGGCTCTTTTCACATTTGGCAATTATGGACATTGCTGCTATGAACATTGGGGTGCATGTGGCCCTTCTTTTCACTACATCTGTGTCTTTGGGGTAAATACCCAGTAGTGCAATTGCTGGGTCACAGGGTAGTTCTACTTTTAACTTTTTGAGGAACCTCCATACTGTTTTCCAGAGTGGCTGCACCAGCTTGCATTCCCACCAACAGTGTAGTAGGGTTCCCCTCTCTCCGCATCCTCGCCAACATCTGTCGTTTCCTGACTTGTTAATTTTTGCTATTCTAACTGGTGTAAGGTGGTATCTCAATGTGGTTTTGATTTGAATTTCCCTGATGGAATAAGCCCCTTTTTAAATGACAGCTTCAGAGAGATGGACCAGTCAGGGACAGGTGGGCTGAGGGGGGCAGAAAGGAGCACTTCAGAAGGCTGAGTCTAGAGGTGGAATTGCTACACTACACATCTTGTTTGTTTAGATGAGATCCTGAGACCCCAATCCACCTTGTTAGCTTATTCTCTAAGAACAAGCCAAGCAACTGAAAACAGAGTCCATGCTTAGCTAAGTCAAAGCCCCCGGGGTTACTGGCGTCACAGGCTTCACCCGCCCACCTGAGCATGAGAGTGTCTGTGAGAGAAGAAGGGAAGGGTGGTGCCACCACTTTGTGTCCACCAAACTCATAAACACGCCTCTTTTCCTCTTCTAAAGGCTTGTTATAAAGGAGGTGCACCTCAGCTGAAGCATCTGTGGCTTCACATTACTGCGGCTGGTTTACAAGCCGCTCTATAAAATAATGCCCTGGCACAGATTTATCAGCTATGTCTTACAGTAGAAAGAAACTCAGGGACATTGCTTATTATGAGAATATGGTCAAAGTGAGAGTTTTTTTTTTCTGTTTATGAATGGATAGTGTATTAAGAAATTGGATAATTTATGTATTTGAGCCTAATACTAGATAGTACATTATTTCTTAGCAATAAGCTAGTAAGACATTAAACTTTAAAATTAAAAAACAAAATCTCTAATAAATTAAATTTAAATAATTATATTCCAATATCAAAGGTGGAGAATTCCAAAGATCAAGGTAGGGGAATACATTAAGGAAATTTGTTTGTTTGTTTGTTTTTTTAAAGATTTTATTTATTTATTCATAAGAGACAGAGAAAGAGAGAGAGAGGCAGGCTCCCCGCTGAGCAGGGAGCCCGATGCGGGACTCGATTCCAGGACCCTGGGATCATGACCTGAGCCAAAGGCAGACGCTTAACCATCTGAGCCACCCAGGCACCCAAGGAAATTTGTTTTTTAATTAAAAAAAAAAAACCAAAACCTTCTGGGTAAATGATAGTAAAATTATATCAGCAAAAAAAAAATATTTTATAAGAGAGTTGAAGGCTATAGTCTCATCAAGATAAAGATCAAAGAATATGAAGACTAAAAGAAGCCTTTGTGCTTTGTTGTTGTTTGTTTTTTCGTCAATAGAAATTGACTCTGTTGCTAGGATCCTGAATTTTAAATTATGGAAATCAGTATTACACTGATGAATCAGAAAAGTCAGAGCATATTCTACTAAGTCAAAGAGATACAAAAATTATGAAAGGGACATGGAGAGTCTGATAGAGCTCTATGTATTCTGCTGGGCTGATAAATAGAGAACTAACTAATTTAAGGTAGATAAAACCACTGGGTTACCCTCAAGCTTTTAATGTTTTCAAAATGTATTTATCTTATCACTTAAAGGCTTACAGTAATAATAATTTAAGTCCTGATTCTTTTCCTTAAAAAAGGGATATACATTTGAGGACACAATTCTGTCCCTCTACAACAGGAAGAACCTACACTTTTACCATGTGAACAATTTAACCGGAATCATTGCCCACTGTTCAGAGAGTGGTTTATATAACCTTTGGCTCAACTTGTGCTTCATGGTGCACTAAGTTCTCGACACTCACCTTTATAAACTGGAGACAGATTTGTTATTTGTATTGCCAAATATTGACTGCAAACCTAAAAAAAAGGAACCTCCCTTATAGCATTACAGAATATTAGAGCAAAAGAGAACTGAAAGATGATCTTGAGTAAGCCACCATTTTATGGATGAGGAAACTGAAGCACACAGTGACTTGCTGATGTCTCATTGAGCCTGACCCAGAGCTCAGGTCCCTTGACTCTCAGACCCACGCTGCACCACCAACACCATGTGGCCTCTCTTGCATTGCTTGGCGAGTGAGTGCGTTTGGCACTGGGAAGATAAAAATGAAAGAGACGTAGTACTTGACATCAAGGAGCTCAAATCTAATAGGAAAAGAAAAGCATTATGTTGCACTCTATACAATATTGCACTCTGTTGCTGGAATGATCTTTCTAAAAATACGAATTGGAACATTTTGTCTGTCCCTGCAGTTGCTCCTCTTTGCCTGTAAGGAAAATCCTCTTCCTTGTTCTCCAGTCTCCTGTCTAAGTGAATCTATGCTGATGCCCAAGATCAGCCATAGAGGACCAATTGCTTTTCCCTAAACAGCACGTGCTGTTTTGTCCTGCCAGGCCTTTGCTCATGCTGTCCTCTGCCTGCAAAGCCCTCCTCTCATCATCCTCTAGGAGGGTTGTCTCCTTTATTTATTATTATTATTTATTATTATTATTATTATTATTATTGTGGGCAGCAAAGCAAAGTTTATTGAGTGATAGTTTATTGAGCAATAGTACAAAGCTCCCAAAAAGGGAGGGGACCTGAGAGGGTTGGCCGGGTTGTCTCCTCTATAACATATTTCCTTAGGCTACTCTCCTCCAATCTCTAATCTCACAATTAGAATTGCCATTCCTGTCTTTGGTTATTGTCCACTGTGTGCTGCCCATACTTCTCCTACAGCACCTGTACTATTTGTAACATTGACTTCTTAAAAATAAATAATATATTTGCTATTTTCACTTATGTCTTTCTCTACTAGTTGAAGGCAAGCTCTTTGATGGTATGACCATTTTCCTTGTGCCTTTATAACATAGCCCAGCATCTGGCTCATAAAAACTCCACTAAAGGAACTGGCCATAGAGGGCCTTGCAACGTACTATGGCAATGCAATGGAAGGTGCAGCAGCCCGTGCTTGGAGGAGTTGTCCCAGGAGAGAAAGCACAGGTGCCAAGTCTTAGATGATCCAGTACCCCATCAAGGCAGAGGGCAGGGGTTGGTTCATACCTGGTGGCAAGAATAGAACGCACAAAGGTACAGAGGCCTGAGAAATGGTGGAAAAGGTGGCACATTTGATACATGGTGATTTGTTCATTGTTAAACTGTAATAGTCAACAAAGTCAGTCAAGGCCTGTGTGTGAAAGTCCTGGTAATCCATTTAAAGAAAGGAATTTTTATTGTATTACAAGGAGCTAGAGAAGGAAGATCCATGAACGTCAATATTCCAGAGTATGAATGATTGGATTTGCTTGTCAAGAGAAAGGGCAATGCAGCAGCTGAGTAGAGGTTGCTCTAGAAAGGGTGGGACTGGCATCTTTGAGTCCAGGTACGACATTGTTGATCTGGGGGTTTGGAGAACTGGGAATGGTCCTGGTGAGAAGTGAGAGGGCCTGAAGCAAGGCAGTCAAGGTGGAGACAAAGAGAATGATTGGGCAAGCACAGCAGTGTTGGAAGAGTGAGTGGTGACTGGTTGAAGATGAAGAATGAGGGAAAGGGGAGAGTCAAGGATGCTTTCAAGCACTTATCTTGAATGTTTAAATGGATGGCAGTGTTCTGATATGGAATGCAGGAAGAAGACGTTTTTGGAAAATAACATTAAGTTGAGTTCATGACATTTGTGAGATACTTGCATGAAGATGTTGAGAAAGCAGTTGGAATTATGAGTCTTATACTCAGGAAGTCATGAGTATATCTAGTTGATAACTGAGTCCAAAGGAGAGGATGAGATCATCTGGAGATCACGAGAGGGAAGAAGGTCTAGGATGAGGTCCTTAGGAAAGGAGGAGAGGGAGAAGGAGATTTTAAGGACTAAGCTGGAATAGACCAAGAAGTAGGAACAAATCCAGTGTGGAGTCATGGAAGCTGTAGGCAAAGAGAGTTTATTCAAAGGGAATAAAGAATTAATGGTGTCAAAACCAAAGAAAGGATGAGGATACTGAGGATTGAAAAAGAGTCCTTGAAGAGCTGTAATATAAGGCTGTACACATACTCGTTGGTGGCTAGAGGAAGTCCAACATAAGCCGCATCAAAATTGAGCCAGTGAATCAGAGACAAAAGGCTCCTTCTATTTCCTAGTCTCATCCAGTTCATAAGCCTGAAGTTGACTTAACATAGGATTTATGCTAAATAGCTTCATCTATTTTGGGTTAGTGGAATTGAGGTGGTTGAGCCATCTCCACCAAGAACTTGATAAAGAATTGAAGAGCTTTCACATTTTCTTCTTCATATGTATGAGTTGGGGGTAGATTAAGGAGGTAGCTGATGAAAGAAATAAAAGGAAAACATGAAAAAGAAGAGGAAATAAGTATGTGCCAAACAGTAGTCCCAGAGCTCTTCATTCACCTACCTCCACATACTCTAGGGTCTATTTATGGGAAAACTGTAAGCTAGCATGGCCAATATAGGTTTCAGTGAGCTAGCAAGTAATGCAGTCACCATATAATTTGTTCCAAATTCCTCAAAACTGTTTTACTAAGGGATTTAGTATGTGTGGGGACTTGAAGGGTGGTCTGCAGGTAGTGTTGAAATTGAGAATACAGAAATCAAAAGGAAGTGCTTAGACATTTTCAGAGCAAAGAAAGAATGCTGTGACATACAAGCGCATCATCAGTGGACTCAGGTCACCAAGCAGGGTTTAGATGAGTTTGGGTGTTGTGGAATTCGCACAGGGAATCACATGGGGCATGCATGACCTGTGCACTAGTCATGTGCAGGAAGACCAGGTATCAGACCACAATAGTTGGGAAATGTTTAAGAAACACCCCCCAAAACAAAACAAAACAAAACAAAACAAAACAACCCCCCCCTCCCCACAACCCACAGATAGGATGAGAAGCACTGCTTTAGGTCACGACCCTTTTGTAAGACTTCTTATACTTAGCTTGGGACAAGCCAGTTGACAGCTTGAGCACACACCAAAAAATTTAGATATAAAGTCAGAGGAAATTAGAAGTCATTGTAGAAGACGTGAATTAGTGCTAGAAAAGTCCAAAGTTACCTTCTAAAGACCTTCTAGATTGAATGTAGGCTAGTTTATTTTTTAAATTGCTTTGTTCATTATAATATCCCCAAGGTCTGTAACAGTCCCTGGCACATCATGGGCACTAAATAAGTGTCTGTTGAATATTGAATTAGTTGTTCTTACTACTGTACAGAATAAATGACAAAAAGAAAGGCTAGCATTAGAAAATGTGACTAGGAGAATTTAAAGACAGTCTAAATATAGGTTGATGGGACTAATCAGCCTACTGGACACAGGAATAAAGAAAACATGAATCTAAGAAATATTGAGAGGATACTGCAGTTTTTCCCATCTCAGTAGGCAGCCTGGCTATCCACTAGGCCCAATTCAAAAATCTAGGGTTATCCTTGACTCTTCCCTTGGTCTTTGGCCCCAGTATTCTGTCACTCTCTGAGTCTTAAATATCTCTTTATTCTGACTTCTCTTATTCACACTGCTTTAGTCCAAATTGTGGCACTTTTCCCAAGATGTTTGCAATAGCTTTCTAAATAGTCACCCTGCCCCAGGCTCTTCCCCATTCACCCTTTCTTTCAAAATTGAAAATCTGGTGTTTTTACGTTTTTGTTTAATACCCTCGAATGTCTCCTGATTTACCTTCTAAGCATAAGCAACGCTTCGGCTCCATGGTAGAGTAGCACCTTACAAGGCCCTGTATCATCTGGCACCTGTGTCAAACTGCAGCCTTGTCTTCTGCTCCTTGAACCTGAGCAACACTAAACTACTTGTAACTCCTGCCCCAAGGGTGTGCCATGCTAGTTTGTGCCTCTGTGCCTTTGCTTCTGCCATTCCTTTTGCCTGGGACGCTCTCCACCCCTACACCCTGCCTGCTGCCCCATCTGTGACAGTTTCCTTTTACTGTTGTAACAAATTACCACAAACTTAGTCGCTTAAAAATGACACAAACTTATTATCTTACTCTTCTGGAAATCAGAAGTCTGAAATGAGTATTCTGAGGCTAAAACCAAGGTGTTGGCAGAGCTGTATGCCTTCTGGAGGTTCTAGGAAAGAATCTGTTCTTTGCTTTCTCTAGCTTCTCGAGGTTTCCCATATTTTTTGGCTGATGGCCATGTCAGTCCAACCCCTGCTCCCGTTGTCACATCTCCTCTGCCTCAGACACTCCTGTTTCCCTTTTATATAAAGACGCTTATAATTACTTCGATTTTACCTGGATAATCTGTAATCTTTCCATCTTCCCTGAAAATTTTAAAAATATTTTATTTATTTATTTGAGAGAGAGCATGAAAGAGAGAGTACAAGCAGAGGGGAGGGGCAGAAGGAGAGGGAGAAGCAGACCCCCCACTGAGCAGGGAGCCCAATGCGGGGCTGGATCCCAGGACCCCAGGGTCAAGACCTGAGCCAAAGGCAGACGCTTGACTGACTGAGCCACCCAGGCGCCCCTCATCTTCCCTGAATTTAATCACATCTGCAAAGTCCCTGTCACTAAGTAAGGTAACATAGTAATAGGTTTAGGATGCGGGCATCTTTGGAGAGCCATTATTCTGCCTACCATACCATAAACCTCTAGTTCATTTCTTAAAGCTCAGCTCAGATATCACTTTTTTTTCTGAAGCATCCTCTGCTAATCCTTCCACTCAGAGCCAGTCACTGTCTATTTTGTGTCCTATACATGCTGCAATCACTGCACGGATTGGCTTGTATTGCATATATTAATTTTTTGAACATGTCTATCTTTCTACTATACTTTGAGTTCTTGAGGGAGCAGCTTATTTATCTTTGTATCGCCAGCACCTAGCACAGTGCATGACATATAGTAAATATGAGCTATGTTTATTTAAAAAAAAAAAATGAATGTACAGGGACACCTGCGTGGCTCAGTCGTTAAGCGTCTGCTTTCAGCTCAGGTCATGATCCTGGGGTCCTGGGATCGAGCCCTGAGTTGGGCTCCCTGCTCCACAGGGAACCTGCTTCTCCCTCTGCATGCTGCTCTGCCTGCTTGTGCTCTCTCTCTCTCTGTGCTTTTTTAAAAAACGAATGTGCTAGGCATTGTGATGACCTGCCCCTAATTCCCCTCAAGTCGCATGGACTTCCTAACCCTCTTGATCATGCCATTCCTTTCCCATCCTCATCTATCTGCAATGCTCTTCTTTCAACTTTTCTGTTTTATGAATCCTTATTCATTCTTCAAGGCACAAATTAAAAAACAAAAAAAAAATTTCCTCTGTGACGCTCTTTGTGATCTCTTCAAGACAGAATTAATCACCTCCTCATTGGGCTGCTTAAATATTTTGTAAATATCTGTATTTCATATCTCACATTGTGTTTCGCTTGGAGATATATACACACACACACACACACACACACACACATCTGTTCCTCCACAAGAGTATGCAAGGACCATATCTTGTTTATACCAGTGCTAGGCACATAACAAGGGCTCAAATGTTTATTAACTTAAATTGAACATGTGAACAAATGAGCATGGAGGGGATGGGCATGGAAGGCAATAGAAACGAACCAAAGATAAAGGATGCCCTTGAGTAAAGGAAAGGAGGGAGGAGGAGACTGAGAAGACACTTGTAAAGCATGTTCAGAAGACTCAAGGAAGCAGAGTGTGATGAAGACCAGAGTCAGAATGACTGACCTCTAATTAAAGAGGAGAGTGTGAGCAACAGTACCAAATGCCACCGAGATGCTGACCTGGGAAATCAATGAGAAAGGTTGTTGGACTTGACCTTTAAGAGATCCTAAGGGCTTTAGGAAGCACAGCTTTGAGAGTGCTCAGTCAGGGCCCTGGATCTGCTCCCGCTTTTAGGTCAGGAGAGGAAGGCTTTCCAGAAGATAGATGACTTAAGGAAAAGGAAAATCAGACTTTTTATCCAATCACCCTGATGAATGCCTGAGGACATAAACCCCATAGCACAGTTCCAGGTCAGGTTGAAAGGCTTGGTTCTTTCATCTGATACAGAGGGATCAAAGTACTGGGAGATGTGGGTGGTTCTCAAGGAATACAGGGACCAACTCGACATGTTCCCCTATGATAACCAGAGATTTTCATCAATGGGGCACATTCAGCTTGGCAGTCTAAGGACACTTTAGAATTAAAGGCAAATGTCTAATCTGGCTACAGACTGAGAGGAATTTCCCTTCCATGGAACTTTTCTGGATATTGGGATTTCTCTCTATGAGGCATTCTCTGACCCAGTGGACCAATATTCTCCTGCTTCTGCCTGCCTTGAACCATGTTCTCCAGTTTTCCACCAAAACTGACTTTTCCAACCAATGTCCTATTTGGCTAAACTTTATGGCCAGCTGTCTGTCCTGACCCGTGCTAAGCTTAATCTAGACACACTCTTATGCCTGCCATCTTCCTGGGTTTTCTTCCCAAATTGATTTCATCTAGCATTTAGTTCTGTGATCTGCTTCTGTTGTATCCTAAAGCAAACTACTCTGGTCTGGCAGGTCGTGCATTCTCAACAGGAGTAAGAATGGTTTTTAGGGGATGAAAAACAACTTAACTTTTTAATGTATAAAGTACAGATATAAACACAGAACATCAACTGATAAAACAATATGTCTGTGGTATTAGAGTGTCATGTGGCAGAGCAATTAAAAAATGTCTGAAAAATCTCCTTAGGAGGACAGTCATGAAAAAAAAAAAGGTTCAGAAACACCATGTCAGGTAATGAACTTGAAATTCCAGCTACAAGAGGAACAAGCGGTGTGGATAGTGAGGAAAGAGAGACAGTCAAGGTTGGTTACCTGACTGAGTAGATCTTGGGGAAGATTCCAACCTAGCAAACAAATTTTGAACACTTATTATGTGCCCTGAGCTATGTGAAACCCTTTCACATTTGTTAGCCGAAAGCTTCTCCTTATTTGAGTCTCAATGTACCTGTTTCTTGCAGGAACAACAACATTTTCCATTGAGACAGTAGCCCACCTACCTCCTCTCTGCTTCAGCACCTTTTATGCTAATCACACACTTGGAGGTAACTCCTCATTCACATTTTGCAACATAAGAAAATGAAAAACACAGTCCAGCTTGTGTTTGTAGAAGCTCCTTTCATGGCAGCCTTTCAACAGGTTGGGCAATTTAAAAGATGCAATTGTAATCATGACTAACTCATTAAGATGCTTGAGGGAAATCTGAACATCCTTAACCTACTTTTGAAAAGAGAGGCAAGGAAAATACAGGATTGGGAATAATCCAAGGAAAACAATTTCAAGTCTTTGAACAATAGACAGACTCTAAAACGTCCTTAGCTGGGCTTGAGGTAGGCTAGGACATAAAACAAAATGTTGCTCAAAGGAAGCCCAGCAATCATTTGTGTCTACTTGCTCTCCTAGAGTATGACATTTATTTGGTTGATTGTTTTGACTTTTAAAATACTCTTCTTTGTTCTCTTATAGCATTCATTAAGAATTTATCACCAAGTCTTTGCATTTTATCTTTTTCAGATCGTCTATGCTATGTATCCATCTCCTGCGCTTGTCTCCTAAGCTCTCCTCTCCTGCTTTCCTTCTCTTGTCATGAATGCTGAAGCAGAGATGACACTGTCGGGGTGGAAAGCTGACGGGGGAAGATGGATGAGCCGCAGTGTCCACTTAGAATCTAGCGCCAACTCTTGGCAGCTTATCCGTGGTAAATCTTGTTTTCAGCTTCTTGTTGACTTTATCACCCACTTTGTGTGCTTAGCTCTCTGATGGATGTTATCATCAGCTCTGTTTATTCACAATGCCAAGAGCACCAGTTGAACAGGGAAATATTCAGGAAAACCTACTCTTTAAGTGTCAAGTTGACCAGAAAAAAGAAACATCATTGTTTTATTGAATTTGGCATTGTTTTATAAATAAACAATCATTTATATTTTGTCAAACTAGTTGTGCCTGTAGGTCTTATTCCTCCTTTTTGGTCATACTTTGTGCTCCAGCAAGAAAATAAGAAGGGAAGATTTTTAAAACACTGCTTCGAGTGGGAGTCTGAACCACACGTAAATGTGACTTTAGGGGATAGGGAAGAAGCAGGTCTGCTTAGGTGCTCGCAACTGAAAGGGACCATTGACTACAAGGAGAATTGAGACAAGGAACACTGGTGGGTAATTAGACAGGTTTTCCAGATCTGGGTCATTTTCACATCATAGCCTCAATATATTTTTTAAGTTTTGTAAATTCTTAGAACATCAAACATAACCATTTGAACAATTCCTTCAATATAGTAGATATTTGTGGGCTGCCTTGGAAATCAGGACACCCCGAACTTAATCCCTGCTGTGACATTGGCAGACTCTATAACTTACAGTTTTTTCATTTATCCAAGATGGCATAAATAATGGAAAACATAGAGACTTTGGAATTATTACAATATGGATTCATCTGCTTCTGCCACTTATTCATCCTATCCCTACCACTTATTAGCTTGTCGACCTTGGATAAATTGTTTAACTTCTTTGAGCCTTAGTATCTTTATTTGCATAGTTTAAGAGAAATTTTTTTTGAGTGTAGTTGACACACTATGATACATCTTTATTTGTTAAGTGGAGATAAAGCATCTACCTTGAAGGAAGGTTGTGAGGATCTAATGGGATCATGTATGCAAAACACCTAGCACATACAAATCACCGAAAAATGGCTACTGTCATAGGGATATCTGCACTCAGATATGGGAAAAGGCTAGGTGACAGAAATCCTGAGGGTTCTGAGCTCATTAGCTGCTAGATGCAGCTAGCATGAATCTAGTGCCATGATGGTATCATTAGAGAATGAGGAGAATGCAAGCTGCTCACATAGAAATCCAGGCCTGTTTTATTTCTGGTCACCACAGCAATCAGAATGTACAGCAGTAAGGCAGAAAGAGAGGGAGAAAGAGAGAGAGATAGGGAGGAAGGGAGAGGGAGAGCAAGAGCAAGAGAAGCATGGAAAGGATCTGTTCTTCCCAAAGGCAGAGAATCTCCAGCATTCCTTTAGCAGTAGGACAGGAATAAAAGTTAAATAGTTGCCTGCTGGTGGTATGTTCAGCCAAGCAACCAAAGTGTTTCCTGCTCAGTCTCCACAGATGTTGATCCTTAGCTCTGGATAAGTCCCTTGGAGAGTATTTTGCTGAAAGCAAGAAAGGCAGCTGCATAACTGCCCAGTCCATGGAGCTGACAAACTGGTGTGTCATCAAAGAGAGTCATGCGAAATAAAAGCCTGTGGTTCAACCTCTCAGTCAGAGAGTCAGATGGCTGTGAGGTAGCACGTTTGACTCTTGCTCATTACCAAAGTTTGTCTTTATGTCCTCCTCCTCTTTGCCTGCCTACCCTATTGCTAGGTTCCATTGGGTAGGCAGTGGGTGCCTGCCTAAATTACTGCTTATTTATTGAGTGTGTCCTATGTACTCAACCTTCATTCAACACATCTATATTGAATGTCTTGTATGAGCATAACAAAAATAATAAATAGACCACACACTCAAGAAGGTCCCAATACCACAATTATATGTTCAACTAATTGTTAAATGGTGTGTATAATATGTAGAAACCAATGGTAGAGGGACTCAGGGAAAGGCATAACAAATCTGAAGAAGGCTTCACAGAGGAGATGACATTTGAGCTAGGATTCCACAGATCAAGGGGAAGGTGGGGTGGAGGAGAGAAGGGAGGAAGGGCATGCCAGGCAAAGGAAAGTGCTTGTGTAGTGCTGAAGAGCACATGAGCCCACAGCATGTCTGGGGACTGGACTATAGTCTGATGTTCTTGGAACATAGGCTGTGCAACACTGGGGCAGGGAGAGGAGGTAAATGTGGCCAGAATGCCAGGACTTTTCTGTGTCAGCCTATGGAGTTTGGTGCTAACTACAGGGAATGGGAGCCACTGGTGGGTTTTAAGTACAGAATGATAGGATTATATTTATATTTTGGTTAGTCCTGTGGGCTGCAGGATAGTGAATGTACAAAGGAAGGTGAGACTGAAAGCTGGGAGATCAGTTGAGAAAATCATTAATTGCATCAAATGCCGAAAATGGTCAAAGAAGATGAAGACTGAGAAGGAGTTCATTGCATTCAGCAGTTGAAGGTCTTTGGTGACACCTAAAAGTAATTTCACTAGAATAATTTAAGCAGAAGCTAAGTTGCTAAGCCAGTGGTTCTCAAACTATTGTCTCCAGACCAAAGGCATCAGCATCACCTGGGAACTTGCTAGAAATGCAAACTACCCAGCCCAGCCTCATCCCATACCCCACCACAAAACTCTGGGAGTGGAGTATCCCCTGGATGATTCTGATGCACGCCAAAGTTTGAGAACTACTGGCCTGAACAAGTCTTTCTCCATCTCTTCTTTAAGCAGTCCTTATCAGGAACCAGTTCTTCCAAAACTGAGCTGATGCCCTAAACACTCATCAATATCATGGTCTCCCAGCTCTCTGAGTAAGTTGTCCCCTCTGTCAGTTGTATGCTCTTCCAACTCTCTCTCTGTATGTTTACATATATAGTCTCTACCTGGCAATATTGAACTCATTGTTCAAGGCCTAACTCAAAGGCCACCTCCCTAGGAAGTCTTTCTAATTTCCTCCAGGCAGCCCTTCTATGGATATTTTTGCACATATTCCTATTATGGCATTTAGTTTATTGTGTTGTGTTGTTTGGTTTACTGTCTTCCCCACTAGCTAGAAGCTCCTCAGGAGCAGGGACTGCTTTGTTCATCTCTGTTTCCCCATTGTTTTCGTATAGTAGATTCTCAATAAATGTAGAAACAGAAAGCTGTAATGGGTTGAGGAAGTAAGAGCAGCAAGGGAGAAACTACTCTTTTAAGAGGTTTATGAGTGAAAGGAAAGAGAAATTTGTTTGAGCCTACAATAGAAAGTCATTGTGTGTGTGCACACATGTGTGAATTAAGGCTGGAAAAAATTGTTGGCTGAGAAGATTAAGCCTATAGAGGGGAAGAAATGAATGACTGTGAGAGTGGGGGCAGGTGGATAATGAATAGCAAGATGGCCTTGGAAAAGTCAGAAGGGGATGAAATCAATGGCCAATGCAGAAGGATTAGCATTGGAATTAATGGAAAGACTTTGAGATATAAGGGCAGGAAGGAAAGGTGGGAACATAAGAGTTAAGTTGTGAGGTTAAAGGAGAGAGGTTGGGGAGCTCTTTGTTGGTCTGCCAGTATAGAAACGGGGAAGGCTAGGGACAGTTTTACAGGGGAGGGGATATTTGAGCTAGGAGATGTCTTTATTGAAGTGGGAAGTGAGGCCTTTTGCTGCGGAGGAAACAGGGAACAGAAAGAGGGAAAGAGGCCCAAGGAGAGTGGTAAAGGCCTGCACATGCCTTAGAGGTAGGGGGTGGGGTAGTGAGGTAAGAGAGCAGCAGTCGGGGTGGGAGGTATTCTTTGGTGCTGATCCATTATAGCTGCTGCAGGGCCCACCGTTCACTCCACTGTCTTTGGCAATGGAAGCAGTATGGGTGGACTGTCTTCAGGCACTGTCTCTGCAATACAGTGGATGACTCTGGATACAGATCCCAATACCAACACAGAAAGCATTCTAGCTCTACCTATCGTCAGTGCTGGAATATAATGCAGACAATAACAATATTACATAGGACAACTATGGGAAAGATAAGGAAAAAAGTAAGGAAAAGTAAGGAAAAGATTTATGATATATGAATTAGCTGAGAAAGCAGGATACAAACTATATGTATGTCATGATTACAACTCTTTGAAAGGTGCATATGAAGGAACACCTGAATAAAATATACCGAAATGTTATTAGCAATGGTATCATAGGGGATTTTCCTTTAATTTGTAAGTGTATATATTTTTATTATTTTTATATTATATTTTTATATATAAATATATGTTTCTTTTATTTATTATATATATATTTAAATAAAATATGGAAATAAATAGAACTGGTTATTTCCCTACTGCCTTTGCCTTTTATTAGGTATGTTTCGAAGAGAGTATTTCAAAATAAAAAGTTGTAGTGTGGACCCAACCTATAGAATTGTTTGAGCTTCTCTCATCTGGGTGGCAGAGGCAGGGGCATGAAATTCTTGAGTTGTTCCAGGGCCTGAGGCTGGCAAGCAAGAGATTGGGCATCACGCTGTAGGGGGGCACAAAGGAGGTGTGTGATCAAGCCCTTGTTTCAATAAACTTGGGAAACCAGGCTTACAATAACTGATTAGTGGACAACTTATCCCGTGTGCTCAGGCGAGTAGTCCGAACAATGGGTGGGATTGACTCTCTGAGACAGAGACCTGTGGGCAGGCATACATACTTTGCAGAAGTCACTCGTGTGCCACTGGAGGTGATCAGATGGACTTGGGCTGCGCCACTGCTTAACAGCGGTGTGCTCTCGGGCAACTTCTCAGGCTTCACTTTCTGCCTGTGACGTGGGAATCTCGTACCTGTCGGTAAGCTGGTTGGAGCATTACAAACAGTAAAGCAGGCGAAGTGCTTAATATAGTGCCTAACAGACAGCGCTCCGTTAGCGTTTCCTGCCGTTATCATTATTGACGTGATGAATGTTATTATTATCCGTATATATTTATGATAGAGGGAACTGATTTGCACTGGGGGCACTTTTAATTCTCCGGATGGAATTCAGGGAGGTGTCCTCAGGGTGCTTCTGTCTCACCTCTAGAGCAATGCTATGGGTTCACTCCAGGCCTTCAGGAGGGAAGAGGGAAATGTGCAAGGAGGAACTCCATGTTGGTTCTTCTTTTGCTTGTATTTGTGCTACTTCCCCTCTTCTAAACAGGTGCGTAATACTCCAGAGCGTGCTTTCACCTTCCTCTCCCACTCTTCTGTTCTGTTTTTCTTCTTTTCAACTCTTCCTACTTCCCTTTTCTCCTTAAAACCCCAAGTAGCGGATGAGTGAGGAACTACACTACTTTTTGCATGTTCTGAGTTTGCTTTTTGAAACTTGAAGGCTGTCTGCTAGTTGCAGCACTTGGAGTTTACGTAAGTCAGTCTGTGTTCCTGCTATTCGTTCCTCCGCTTAGAAAGGATCCATGCCCCCAACCGCTGCCTTTAGTAAATACTTTTAAATGATAGTCATCTGTAGACAGGCAAGTCTTCCAGACCATAAAAGATCAATTAAGGAAGCTCTTTTGAGGTAACTATATCTTGCAAAAGAAACCAACAGAGGTGTGAACTGTCCACAGGGCCCTTCTAGGCAATGAGGTGTATTTTCCTGGACTCAGATGTAGATCTTAATGTGGGAACCATTCTCTGTCTTGCTAGCATCTGTTCTTTTTTTGCTTAGACGTTTAATAAGTGGGATAAAAGGGAAAAAGTCGAAGATTTGCAAGAAAAATGCTTAGACCTGTGGTCTGAGCAAGAGAGCAGAGCAGTCATATTACATTATTCTTTTTTTTTTAATAAAGATTTTATTTATTTGACAGAGAGAGACACAGTGACAGAGGCAGCACAAGCAGGGGGAGTGGGAGAGGGAGAAGCAGGCTTCCCACGGAGCAGGGAGCCCGATGCGGGGCTCGATCCCAGGACCCTGGGATCATGACCTGAGCCGAAGGCAGACGCTTAACGACTGAGCCACCCAGGCACCCCCATATTACATTATTCTTAACAAAAATCAGAATGATTAAAAACAAAAACAAGTTAGTATCCAGATCAGGCACAACCACCACTTACCGTCTGAATTCCAATTTTACATTTCTTCCCACATTCATGAGTAATAATGATGTACTTTCAGCTTTGTTGAAAACCCTATCTGTATATTTTACAAGGTCATTACCTTCAGCAACAGATACCTGCTCTGAGCCCAGCAATTACCACCTCTGTCTCTGCACACATTAGCACACATACACACCACTGATTTGTACTTTCCTATAAAATTACTCTTTCCCTTTTTAATTAGAATGTTTCAGAAGCAAACCCTATCGTTAAGGCCATGTACGCTTCTATTATAAATACCTGTTGCCAGCCATTAATTATCTCTGATGAATTACTTTAGAAGATTTTTTAATGCTTACTTTTAAAAGTGAGATTTCTTTTCCTAACTTGTGATGCCCCTCTCTTCATACTTAGTTAACCACTTTGAATTCCACATAATAAGAAAATGTTCCCTTTTCTTCTGCTTCAGGGGACTTAGATGTGATCTGTCCTCAGATAGTATGAAGATTTTTTTTCATACTTTAAGGTGGAAACTTTCTGTATGCCTGGACCTCACTGCTCAAGAATTTCTTGGCTAATTGTGAGGGAAGAATATAAGAATGTTGGGTAGAGGGGCGCCTGGGTGGCTCAGTTGGTTAAGCGACTGCCTTCGGCTCAGGTCATGATCCTGGAGTCCCTGGATCGAGTCCCGCATCGGGCTCCCTGCTCGGCAGGGAGTCTGCTTCTCCCTCTGACCCTCCCGACCATCCCCCCTCTCATGTGCTCTCTCTCTCAGTCTCTCTCTCTCAAATAAATAAATAAAAAATCTTTAAAAAAAAAAAAAGAAGAATGTTGGGTAGAAACACCTGAATAGTCTCTGAGAACAAAACACCTTAACATTGCATAAATATCTACAGTTGCATAACCATTTTAGTGACTGGAGCACTGCAAGTCATCCAGTAATATTGTGGTTTGATAATTACACAGTTGTGGATTTATGCTGCTTTTGAACTGGCGAGATGTCCTGGTGCATACAAGCCAATCCTTTTTTGTGTCATTATATATAAAATGTATACATCCATTTAGTAATTGAATTGTAACACCTCGCAGCATAAAATACTTAGAAATTTTTAAGTTAGGTAGTGCTAAAGTGAGCATTCCTGTACTAGCTTTCCTGCTTACCTCATGGATGGCAGAGAATTTTGGATTCCTAGTTAAGACACCATTCACTGTGTAGTACATGCACATGAGGAACAGTTCATTATACAAGAACAATCTTAAATTTTCCTCTTCTTGACATCAATTAAATTGAAATAGTCACATTCCTAAAAGGACAACAATATGTCAAGAAGCCCAAATTATAATTTCTTATATTATTTATACCTTTAATCAGAGCAGAGACAATTAAAGAAGTCTGATTGGCTCCTAATTCTCAGAGCTAGTTTGAATCTTAAGACAAGCTCCTGCCTTCTGGAACTTGTCCTCTGTTTGACTGAACCTGGTGGACCTCTCAGAATGTGGGTCTTTATTGTGCACTTACTCCATGCTCTATGCAAGACAAACAACCAGCTACTGTGGGGTTTACAAACATGAATGAGAGACGGTTCCTGTGTTCACACTGTTTACAGTCCAGTTTGTATAGGCCATCTCAGTTCATTCATATCTTGTAGGCTGGGGAGAGGATGAAATGAAAGCAGCCTTAGAATTAATCACAATGCTCTCTACTTTCCCACAGACCCATGCTTTATCTCTGTTGTAGCTATGTTATTCGTATGTTGGCCTTCCTGAATGCATTATAATCTCCAGAGAACAGGGGCTAGGTCTGATACACGTCTTATCGCCACAGAGTCAAGGATGTGCTTTGCAGAGGGTAGGCTCTCCAAAAATGTGTTTAAATCAAAGAATGTATTCACTTGCTTGGGATTCCTAATTACAATGAGTCAGCTCGTTTTGTACCAATATGGTGGACTTCACCAATATGGTGAAGCTGGTGGACCTCTGTCCAGAGGTGCCCACACTAAAGATTGTCTTGGATGTGCTTCATTACTGTTGCAGGAAGAGACAGTAGAATAAGAAGTCAGAAACAGCAGGAGTTTTGTCTCAGCTCTCATTAATTACTTACTTGACCTTGGGCAAGGCACTTAAACTCTATCTTAGTTTCTTCATCTGTGAAATGGGGGATAATAATGACTGGTTTGGCTGTTTCCCATGACTGCTTTGTGTATCAAATGAGATAATATACTTAAAAGTGTTCTGAAAAGCCTAAAGCACTGCACAAGTATATTATTTTGCAAAGAAATCTTCCTTTTAATTCTTGCTTCCACAAGCACTTTATCACACACCTCCAGGTTCCTGGGTTATGTGGTGAGATGTGTGGAGTAGCTCAACCTAAGCTTGATAATACACCAGAATCTCTTCTTCAGCATCTATAGCATTTAACTGATTCAGCCTAGGATTCTCCAAAAGACCTAGACAATTATGTATCTCTCTCCAATTCATACAGATATATATGCCCTTCATTCAGCATTTATTCAAAACATATATTATGAGCACTTATGTGTACTACTGTGTGAGGAGCTGGGGCAAAATGGACAACATAGGATCTCTGTCTTTGAGGGGTTTATGGGATCTGAGAGAATAGACTTGAGAACAAATAAGTGCCTAATTCTACATTTGTTTTGGGAGACAATTTTACCTGAGTTTTAATTAGTAAAGACATCTCTGTATATTTTTAGTTTTGACTAAAATGAAAACTAGTGCTGGCCCTTATTCATGTTCTTCTACTGCTAATGGTCTTTTGATTTTAATTGGGCCCCAGAGACTGAGGTTCTTTTGTTCATTTATTTCAGATGAAAGCTTGTGGGATCCCATTTTTCTTTGATTCAGTGAAGTTATGAAACTTTAAGAAATAGCAATAGCTAATTAGTTATGGGATCACCTGAATATTTTCCTGCTAATTTTTCATATAAAGTAGGATTTGCTTTGATTAGAGGCACTGTCCTGGGGAAGACCGTTCCCCAGTCCAGTTGAGTAATTGACTGCAGAGTACATTTGGGGCTGACATCTTCAGGCAGATTCTGGCATTTCATGTCCTTGGCTGCTACTCAAGTTTTGAGACACTACCACATGATCCCCTGGCTCCTGACAGGGATTAGGGAACTAGTCACCTAACTGCACACAGTAGAATTTCGGCTTAGCTTTGGGGAGAGCTCAACAGGAGAAAGTATATTTCAGTGCAATTCCATCCTGCTAATCAGTCAGGGTCCTAAAGTAATCAACAGCTGTGGGGCTGCTCTACCTGAACGTAGCTCTCCTCCTTTCAGCTACATTGATCTCTTGCCAGTTTTATCTACTCTACCAAACCTCCTTTACCTTCTCTTGTATTTCCTATATCTGAGAATAGCCCATGATGCTCCAAGATACTGTGGTCATTGCTGATTCCTTGACCTACATTTCCTCTCTCATCTAAGCAATTTCTAGCCTTAGGAGCCAATGTCCATCTTTTCTGCATCCCCGCAGCTCCTGCCCAAGTTCCTATCTTGCCACTTTAGGGGACAGGCTCAGGTCTTTATTGTTTGCCTGCCTCTATACTTGTTCCCTATGTCTGAAAAAGCCTTAGACCTCTAAACATGAGAAATCTCTTCTTTACCTGATTAATCTTTTGGTTCTTCAATTCTTAGTCCAGCTGTTGAGGTCTTCCCGGAAGCCTTCCCTGACCACTCCTAGGCTGGGACAGGACTCATAGTCCATCAGCTGTGAACCCACAACATTCTACCTGTCATACTGGATTTTCATTGTTGGTTAATGGTCTGTCTTTATTCCTCAGCTACTCACATAGGATTTGGCCCATGGTAATATTCACCAAAATGCTACGTGATGGGTCAGACTGACTTGCTCACCTCTCTCAGTCCTTGCCAACTTCAGTTTTTCCCTTGATTTTCAGCTCCTATTTTGTTTTGTTTTGACTACTTTATATGCATAGCTTCCTTCAAAACATGTCTTTAAAAACACCTCTTTGGTCATAAACTTCTCCTACTTTAATTCATAACATCTAATCTTTATCCTCTTGTCCTTGTGGGAATGTGTGCAGTCAGTTTAAAACTACAACAAATCCAGCAAAAGTTATATGTGAACATAATAATTGTTTTTCTTAAAACAGTCACCTTGGGAAACTGCACACCTATTTTAATTAGTCATAGCCCCAGTCATTTCTGGAGCCAATCTTTGGGGATGAGTACCTTCACATTTTTCTGAATATATTTTAATAGTGACAAATCTAGTCTTTGCAGGTGATATTTAAAATTTGTATAGAGCCAAGTTACCATGAACTATATTTAGTGAGTTAAGAGAATGCTCTAACTGGTAACTCTATGGGTCAACAACTAAAAAGTAATGTTATTATCATTCTCTGAACATATTTGCACAAGGGAAATTCCAAAGCTATTTTGACTAATTATGTTATTTTTGAAAAGAGTTTCTAGCATCCCAAGGTGACTGCTTTCAATAATAGTACTTGCTTATTTATTATAAAATGCTTATTCAAATCCAGTTTGGAACTTCATAAGCCTATAATCATACCAACTTGTACTTGTGTAGTGTTGTTTTACATTCTAGTTCAACATCTATTATGTGATAGACACTGGGAATCAATAAGGCCATGGTCTTTGCCCATTAGGACCTACTAATTAGTTGAGAAGACAGAAATACCAACAGTCCTGTGTAAAAAAGAGATATTTTAATAAGATAAGGAAGCAGGACAGTGGAAAGACTGTCTGTGATGGGGAGGAATTTTTTACAGCATCAGCAAAGCCTTCTCAGGACTGAAGGACTAATGATGATTAGAAAGTTCACTAAGAGAAGGAGGGAAGGGGATGACAAGAGTCCTTCCAAACTAAGGGAACAGAAGGTACAGAGACTGAAACAAGAAGATATGTTTGGGGGAATCTCAAGTCGTTCAATACTGTCATTGTGTAAAGATCACAATGGGGGTGGAGAGGATGAGAGATGGGGCCCAATGAAGTAAAGGCCTTGTGTTTACTGCTTTTAAAAGTTCGGACTTTATCCTGTAAGAGGCAGGGAGAGGTTCTGTGGGTAGGATTTTCCTTCCCAGTAGGACTGTAAACTCTCACATCCAATTAGTCACATAGGTTTGCACGCCCCCTCCCCTGCCCAAGATTGTCTCAGATCCATCTCTTCCTTTCCATTCTGACATTTACCTCATTAGTTCAGGCCTTCATCTCCCCATGCCTGGAGTATTTCACAAACTCCTGACTGGTCCTTGGGTTCCAGTTCACCTTTTGCTCCTGACAATCAATTTTACACAGGATTATCAGAGCAACTTTCCTTTCCATCAAGTCTCACTTCGGTTCAAAAGCCTTCACTGGTTTTCTATGATCTGAGAGATAACTACTCCTCCCCCTTCTCTGCTTGTCCTTCAAGATCTTACCAATCTAGTCCCAACCCCCCCCCCCTTCCCTCCTTGACTCCTGTCCCTGCAAACAGTGCCAGAACTCATCTACTTATTCCCTTATCTGTACCTTTGCTTTTATGGTGGCTGTCCCTTGGAATGTTACAACCACACAAAACTTTTTGCTTGTTCTGTTTTCGGCTGTTTTCTTTTACAAAGAGTAAGCCCACATGTACCCATGCTTGATCATATCCCCCACTCTCCTCCCTGGAAGTAACCACTATTCTGGTTATATTCTATTACTATATATTGTACGGTATGCATCCATAAATAATACATAGTATTGTTTTGAAAAATTTAAACATACGTAAATGATACACTTTATATTTCCTTTTGCCCTGAGCTTTTCACTGTCATTTTATTCTTGAGTTATCCCTATTGAATATATGAATGTAGTCTCTTTAATTGCTGTATTTCATTTCATTTTATAAATATACCATCCATTATTCATGGGTGGGATTTAGGTTGTTTCCAATTGTTGGCTTTTGCAGGGATTCGGGGTGTCATATATGTCAGTTGTTGGCTTTTACAAACAATGTTACAATGAATATCTTTAGCAAAACCTTCCCTGAATCCTGCAGGATTCTCCTCAAAAGGAGCTTGTGCATCCTGCGTCTTTAGTATCATCCCATGTGCTGAGCACACTGATACGCAAAGGCAGTTAAAGAAATATCTGCTAAACGAATGAATGAATGAATGAATGGTGTAGCACAGCCCAGCTGATGGCCATGTTCCTTTTCAATGGGCTTTGGTGCCTGAGCCCCCATTTCCTTCTTTGACAGCGCTGGTCCTTCTCTACCGCATTCCTCCAGCTGGCCCCGGAGTGTGTCTAAGTGTGGGTGTGTGGGGGTGATACCTATCTCACTGGAAGAGGTCTGTCTCTCCCGGCAAGTTCACGATCTCGGCAACCCTAGCGTCTGAAGTTCAGGGTCCTATCACCCAGCTCCTTCAGCAGAGGCCCAGCCCAGCGAGGCAGTCCAGCGGCGACCGAGTTAAGGCGCGTCGAGACCCGACGCGGGTTGGAGAAGGCTGGAGGGGCAGTCGGGGGACTCGTAGTAGATCCCTCCGCGCGCAGCTCGGGCCGGCGCTTCTTCCTGCGGGAAACCCCTGGGTGCCGAAGGCGGCGGGGCCGGGCCGCGGCGACAGGGGGGCGGGGTTTGCGGTGGGAGGAGGCGGCCGAGGCGGAAGGACACACGAGGCTGCTTCGCTGCACAGCCGAGAAAGTTTCAGCCAAACTTCGGGCGGCGGCTGAGGCGGCGGCCCGGGAGCGGCAGACTTGGGGTGCGGGGAGTGGGGGCATTTACGCCTGAGCTTCGGGGCACAGCGCGAGGCCGTGAGCCGCAGAAGCAGGAGGAGGAGGAGAGAGTGGGGGACCCTCTGTGGGGACCCCCTCCTCATGTGGATCTGCGCAGGCGGCGGCGGCGGAGGAGGAGACCGAGAAGATGCCCGCCCTGCGCCCCGCTCCGCTGTGGACGCTGCTGGCGCTCTGGCTGTGCTGCACGGCCCCCGCGCGTGGTGAGTATCCGGTCGAGGGGTGCTGTCCCCTGCGCCGGGGCCCGCGCACTGCCGCCCCGGCCCGGCCGGCCACCTGGGGCGATCATTCTCCCCCCACCCCCTCCGTCCTCCTCTCTGCGAGAAGGCCGGGCTCCGAGTGAGGCCCCTCGGTTCCCCAAAGTTTGGACACCGTCAGGGCCTCCCATCCCGCCCCCGCACTCCCCGCCGCCTCCTGCGCCCCTCGGCGGGTGGCCCCACACACGCCTCCTCGGCTGAAGGGGGGCCGGGCCGCGAGCCTCAGAAACTCGCTTTCCCAGGCACTTGAGTTCGGGGAGTTGGGCTGTTTTGCCCTTTGGTTCCGCGTTTCCTGGGGTCGAGCGAGAGCCGAGTGCCGGCTGCCCGAGACGAACGCTCGCCGGCCGGGGACCGCAGATGGGCCGAGCAAAGGAATGCCAGATTCTGGCGTGGAGGGAGCGGGGGCAGGGCCTCCGAGCCGCTCAACGGCTTATACCTCCACTGCCAGACTTAGCTTTGCCAAAGGGAGGCACACAGTCCGGGTGGGTGGGTTTGGTTTGGATGGGGACAGGGTTTCGTGGTGCGCCTGAGTCCTGACACTCCGAATCCCTGGCCCCGATGAATCCGGCGTGTTTTGCTCGAGTCTTTGAGAGGTGGAGGCAGGAGTAGTAGGGAAACTGGTGTGGCTGCATGCTGAGCCACATGATTTAAAAATCTCAACTGCTGTTATTCTTTCCGAGGCGCTGAGCTCGGGCGCTGTTTCAGAGTCTGTGTCCAGCCCCAGGAATGTGGTGTGACGATCACCAACTCCTCCAACCTGGCAGCGGCATTTGCTGCTCTTTTGGCAAGGTTGGGGGTGGGGCAGGGGCGGGTGAGGAAAAGTGGATACGTTAATTCAAAGTGCTTCCTTGGAAAGCCTCTTTAGGGTTGGATATTAGCCACAGTCTTTCCGAACACGGTTGGACCAAGGAAGGCGAAATCGAATCACGTCTTATCCATCCCACCCACAGTCTTAGATTCCGAATTTCTTCAGACTGTTTAGTAGAAAAGAGCTTGGGTTTTGGAGCCCTCTGTAATCCTGGGTTCAAATCCAGCTCTGCTGTACTCACCAATCAAATGGGAATGAAATTACCCAGCTAATAGGATTAATTAAGAGAATGTATATTAAACCCATGGCAGTCAAAAGGTATTCAGAAAGTCGTTTCAGGGCAGGGCTGTGTTTTATTTTTTACGAACTCTGCTTGTGCATGTTTGTTAAACTGATAGGGATTTCTTTCCCTAGCCTAATCCGAGGGAAGATTTTACCTTTACCAGAAAAACTAGTACATGAGCTATGTCTTTTTGCAAAGAAAAGGTTAAGAAGATGATGAGCTTCAGAAAAATTTGCTCTTTGTTCATTGTTAACAGATAGTTGGCATGCCAAGAGAACAAGTTTTTTTTTTTTTTTTAAATCTTTTTATCACAGTGCTGAGTTGTTCAGCACCAACCAGATCCTTCTTGTAAAGCTCAAATTCCATACACCTCTATGACCCTAAGAATTTCAGAAGTGGACCAGGAGACTGTGATGATGAACCAGAAATCATTGTTTCAGAAGCATTTAACGAAACACCATGGCATTTTTGCCTTTCCTTTTTCTTTTGAGTGAAAGCTTGACTGTAAGTGTAGATTTATGATCAAAAGGACTATAAACAATGGGCTAGTCTGAGGATTACAATCCTTGGTTTCTACCATTAACTTGCTTTAGTAAATAACTTAATCTTCATGATAGGTATTCTCCTCACCTATGAAAAAAACTAAAGAAATAATCTCCTTTAGAGAGTTGGAGGGAATAATAAATAGGATTGCAAAGTGATTTGCAAAATTAAGTGTTAAATAGTAAGCTATTTAGTAATTGTTAGTAACACTGACAATTTCAATGTCAGAAGTTGGATTACTTTGACACATAGGGCTTCTCTCATTCTAGGACCTCAGTACATAGAATGATATCCTCTTTTATACTAATGTACTGATGAGGTATTGCTATTACCAGCTAGCTTTTAGGTGGACAAGTTGAGTGTTAGTTACTTCAAAGGACTAGATATGGATATTTTGATTTTTAGAGAGGTGTTCTTCAGATGCTAAACTACTGCAATAAAAGAGATTTAAAAACCTATTTTTGGGTATAAATCTTAAATCTTTTCAGAGTCTAGCAGTGAAGGCTTCTTGAATCTTCTTAATCTGTTACTGTGTTTTTGTCAAGGTACACACTCTTGCAAATTTTTGAGTGTTCCTGTATTTGGGATTGTGGCCAGTTGTTAATTTAAAGGTCACTGAGTTCCAAAGGCAAGAAGCAGTCAATCCATCTGTCTGATTGTCTAAACAGCTATCCAAGACCACCTCTTGTTCCTTGTTTTCTTTTGCTTTGTAATGGGAAGTGATTCCCTGGTTTTGAAGCCTGCTAGATAATTTCTCAGCTGAATTCTTCTCTTGCTTTAAAAAAAAAATCACAAAGACAATTCTTTTTTTCTTTCAGATGAAGATGAAGTTTATCCTAAAACTATTTTCCTTTTCTCTTTCTTTATTCTTGTTCTTTCTATATAATTATTCTTTTGCAGCAGTGGAGGGATGGAGGGAGGAGGAAGGAGAGTGATTATCTCTTGTCTCTCTCTTCTTTTTCCTGATTTTTTTTTTAAAGATTTTATTTATTTATTTGACAGAGAGAGACACAGCGAGAGAGGGAACACAAGCAGGGGGAGTGGGAGAGGGAGAAGCAAGCTTCCTGCCGAGCAGGGAGCCCGATGTGGGGCTCGATCCCAGGACCCTGGGATCATGACCTGAGCCGAAGGCAGATGCTTAACGACGGAGCCACCCAGGTGCCCCTTTTTCCTGATGTTTTGATTTTTAAAAATATTTACCCACATCTCCTTGGCATCCTTCTGCCCTATTCCCACTCTACTGTCTCTTCCACAGGCTTCCTGTGGTATAGAGGAGTAACTTTTGGTTTACCTGAATTGTATTTGCTGACTTCAGGACCTTTAGAAAATGTTTAAATTCAGTGGGATATGCTTGGATGCTTCAGAGCAGCCTTACAATACATTTTAAAAATATCACACCCGCAGAAATTCTATTTTGCCCACAAAATTTGCATTGATCTAGTTCCCACTCTTATGCCATTCCTAGTGCTTCCTCTCCTTACCCCGTCCCCTGTAATAGAATGAAGCTCCATGTCCTGGCTACATCAAAATCGGCTGATAATCAAAAATCGGACTCAACACCCAGGGATTCTGATACAGTAGGTCTGAGAACCTGTATTTTTCAAGGTTTACAGTAACCTGTTGGAACCCACTGATAGTTCATTATTCTGCCTTGAAGTGTGTATAGTGTGTAAATGCAGTAGTTTAGCATCTGAAGAACATCTGAAGAACATCTTTCCTTCTTAATTTTAATAATTTACAGAATTAATCTAACCTTAGTCAGCTATTCCAGTGTTTAGCCCTCTGATTATCAGATTTTTAAAATTGCTAACATAAAAGCTGTTGAGTATAATGCCATTTCTTCTTGTTCGTCTGGACACAATAGGTTCCCATTTTCTCTTTAGAAGGGCTTCATATATTCAAATGATATATTATAATTCCTCTTCCTGATCCTTTTCTTCTCTGTTGTCTTTTTTTCCTTAAGCTTCATTCATATATATAATTTTGGACTCCCTTTATTCGTCCTTAGTGGCTTTAGAGTAAAAAATCCTAAGCCATTATTTGAATGAAAATATAATAAGAGATTTTACATTATCCTTTATTGTGTTTCTACTTGTTATTTAAGTGCTTTCTTTCTTGACATCTTTATCTGGATGCCACAACTTGAACCTTTCATTTCCTCCTACTTTTTCCTGATTCTCCTTCTCCTCTCTTCTTCCCCTTCTTTGCAAATGACTTGAAACCAAAAGGTTTTATTTTCTTCTATTCTGCTCTTTTTATTGGTCTACCATATGTATAATATTTTGGAAAGATCACTGGACTAGGAGCCAGAAGACCAGCATTCTCCTCCAGGTCTGTATTTAATTAGTATTGTAATCTTGTGGGAGGGATTTTGGTCCTCCATTTGCTCAGGTATGTTGTCCATAGTCACTGAGCCAATTAGAATCAAGACTAGAATTTCTCTCGTTTGGTCCTCAGTCCAGTGCCTCCTCCACTCTCCACACCACTTCTATCTTTTGTACAAATGAGCTCATGTACACGAAAACACTTAGAACATCCTCAAGTGCTTATTATTCATGTATACTTCTTGAGGAAGAGAATTGTTTTTTCATTTATGCGTTTTTTTTTTTTTCTAATACCCTTACCCTGTACCTGGCACAGTGCCTTGGCATCTAATAGACACTCAATAAATATTTGTTCAATTGAACAATTACTTTTATTATTTTCTTATTCTAGACTACTGTGGTAATCCAAGACCGTTTTTGTTTTTTGTTTTTTGATAGTATTTGCAAGAGTCATTGCTTACCTTACATTTGGGGAAAAACCAAATTTTTCCCTTCCCCAGATGTTTTATTTAAACTTGCCATTTTGAATTTCAGTGTGTGTGTGGTTCTCTCTCTTTTTTATTTTTTTTCTGATCACTTCTACAAATCATAAAGGTCACTTTGACTTTGGAATTTAACCTCAAAGGCCCTGGCCACCCCCTGCCTCTCACTTGAGCTGTTTCTACTGTTTCCTGTATTACTATATTACTAGACCAGCAATTTCTGTTATTTTGTTCAGAGTTGCCACACTTTATTGTAATTTGGTCATTTGGGGGATTATTGGAATGGTATTTTTAAAATTAGAATTAACTAAGTTTATGTTTGTTTTGATGAGTTTTTTGAGTTTTTTTCATTATGAGCTGGATATTGCAAACTAGTGTTAGACTAAGAGGATATATACATTTAGTAAAGTTTTTTTCCTACCAGGAGAGTTCCCTAAAAACCACTATCACAAACAACTCTAAAGATGAGATGTGATAAATAAAACTTTGAGAGAACCATATAGTGCCTGAGCTATCTCTACAACAGGATTTTCTCCTTGAGGGTAGGCACTGTGTCACACACACCCCTTCTCTGGTCCATGAAACTTGTTTGGCATATGCCCAACATGCAGTCATCCAAGCAGCAGGTCGGCTTTGTCACAGCACCTGTGACTCCTGCTCTGTCCTCCCCACCTTTGAGACATTCTGGAGGAGAGGCTGATGGTGAGTCAGGGGTGTGTCTTTATGCTCCTTTCTCCTTTGAAGAGAAAAGATCAGTTGAAAGCTGACCCCACCTACAGACTTTTATACTATTTTTATTATTTAATGGGTAGCTGAAATTTTCCTCTTTGTTGACTTATGTGTTGGCAGAAACTTTAAAATTCATCTAGTCCTTCTATCCTTTCCATGCTCTTACAACATCCTGGTCAAGAGGTAGCCTACCTTCTTTGTGCTTCAACAACTCTTGTGGTAGTAGCTTCCTGCCTTTGGAGCCAGCTTAGTTCATCTCTGGACAACTCTGATTTTTAGAAAGATTTTCTTATATTTAGTTGTAATCTGTCTCCGTATGACTTGTGCCCCTTGGCATTTTCTCAAGAATTTGCCTTATAGAGTCCTGAGCCCTGCGTGAGTAACAAGGACCCAAAGGGGTACTCTTTACTAAATTGATACCTACCCCTCCATAAAAGGAGTTAGTGAGGAGCACAAAGATGATTCAATCTGGGGTGTTTTCCTGGAGATTCTGATTCAGTGGGTCTGAAATAGTATTTGGGAATTTGTATATTTAAGAAATAGCCAGTTAATTTATATATTAGGGAAGTTTGGAATCACTGCAGAGTGAATCTGGGGAAACAAAGGATTTTTTGGTTTAGTTTTTGTTTGTTTGTTTGTTCTTTGATAGTACTAGAGATAGGTTGCTTTGCCTGGGTCTTGTGGTCATTTTTTACCCTTGAAAGTGCTTGCTTCTTGCTAAATGCCTAGCTTGCTGGTGAAGTTGCTCTGGTATCCCCATAAGGCTAATCAGGTTGTTTGTTTTGTCTTAAAAAAATAGTCTGCAAACTATTCAGAGTCTTAGGGCTGCTGTGTATGTGTTGTATATGTTGTATATGGTGGAAGCCTCCTTATCCCTTCATCAGAATGTTACCCGAGATGCCAGAATACATAGGTGTTCCATGTTTTTTTTGGTGTCCACTGAGGAATTCCGTCCTAGTCCTTGCGATGACACTGCCTTTGAGGATGTCTGCTTTGTTCACCCGTGAACACATATCTGGTGTCAGGGATTTCCCTCAGATGTGTTAGTGCAAAAAGATATCAATATCAGTCATTTCAAGCAGTCCTGCCTTAGGGCTGTCTGGGCTGCTGCAGCAAACGGAATAAGGAAGGGAGAATAAAGAAGGAATCAAGGGTCTCTTGAGCAGAACAGAGCATTCTGCAAGAAGGGGCCCAGGAGTGCTCTTCTAACAAAGACACTTAATGTTGCTGTCCTCGATAGGAACTAGAAAGTGGCTTCAGATCTGAAAGGATAGGCTCATGGCCTCTGGATGGGACAAACTGCAGTGTTCATTTGTAGTGGTACAAGGTTTGCTGCAGATCTGTGCTTTCTGTCTTCCTCTCCTTTTTGAGGCAAATACCAGTTGTGTGGCAGAAAATACATTGTGACCTTAAAAAGAAGAGTAAAGCCAAGAAGAAGGGATCATAAAAGCCAGAGCTTGGAGGGAGAAAAGTGAGGTAATTATTGTATTAATTTATTTATATGTATAAATATGTAAGCTTCTACATATAACTCTGGTAGGAGCCCTAGCTATTGGCTCTAAGATTTATTATCTTTGTAGCTCTGCTGTCCCAGTGGTGTGTTAGGGAGGATTGTGGTGTGTTGTTATCCTTAATTTGTGTGTTGCATCATGTGGTAGGGAGTATAGGGTATTCTGCTTTTGTAGATGTGTGGGAATCATTGACCAAGCAGAAGATAGGGCCCTGCCCCCAAGGAGCTGACATCATTGTGGAGATAAGGCAGATGAGCACACAATTAGGAATATGAAATACAAGTCATTTAAGTCACTTATCTACAGTCTCAGAAAGCAGTTTCCTGCAGTCAGGGTGACTAAGAGCTGTAGGGTCGAGGGGAGTAAGCTGCAGGTCTACTACGGAATAGTGACTCCCAGAGTACTCCTGCTAGGCTTGTCTGCTATTCTCCCCTCTCTCTTTTGTAATTTAGAAGTATCAGAACTTAACTTGGGGAAAAGATAAAGACCACTTTGTCTGGTGGGGGTCTAAATGTAAATTTGGCATATCTTGTGGTATCTATTATGTCTCTCAGTGGGTTTGTGGCAAGAGAGAGGGCTGTGTTCTTAGTCCTGGATGCCGGGCCTGATCTAGGACAAGTTAAGGTGGAGACATCTTCTTTGGAAGATCTAGTTCTCGGTGACAGTAGCTGAAGGAACTTCTTGTCATGGACAGGCAATGACTGAGGTATAGTATGGACACACCCAGAGTTGTTGCCTGGTGGCACTGATTAATCATGCTCACATCTCCCTCACCCACTGAGCTTGTCTTGGCAAAACCCTGTTCTACCAGCTCCTCAAAGTTTGTGTTTTACTAGATATGATTGAACAAAGTCTTGGGGGTCATTTTACTGTCCTTTGCCACTCTTGAACTGAGGGCCAGTTACCTTGGTCCAGCTCTGGTGCCCTTGGACTTTGGCCATTCAGTGAGGGGCCTTGGTCTTTCTTCCCCTTGGACTGAAGCACCTTCCCCAGAGGCCTGCCTGAGGCAGTTTCTAGTCTTCAAGTCAGTTCCTTTCAGAATATTGGCACCTGGGCAGTGACTCTGGTTCTTTGAATACATCAGCCAAACATCATGCCAAGATGGACTCATCGCTTCACAAAGACAGGTTGGATCTGTGGGTGTTGCAGAACCTGTTTCTGGGTTAAGAGTAGCTCCCCCACCCTTATATATATTTAATCATACGAAGAAAGCGTGTGGGTATTTTATGAAGGAAAACATGATGATAATATTTTGATTGGAGTCCGATATCGTCTCCTTAATAACATGTTGTCTTTTAACAAATAGCATCACTTTAAAATACAATTTTGCTTGCTGAATAAAGTGCTGTACAAGAAGCTGTGGTTACATTCTAAAGTAGACTACCTTGTTCAGAGGCAGGTGCATTTTAAAATTGTTGTTGTTTCTTTTTCATCTCTTTTTCCTCTCATCTGTCTTGTGAGGAGATTCTGGAAAGTTTTTAATCCTTGAAGATTAAATAGTGTATTTTAACTAGACCCTAAGAGGGACAGGTTGTTATGCTGGCATATTTATCCAACATTCAAATAAGAATAATTGAATAGTGTTTACTCACTAATATCTTCTGTTGAGTTTCTGAATATGAAACTAGACAGTGTTAATGTGTTAACTTCTCTAAATGGTAATTGTAGTAAGCTGCAAGAAACTGTTGTTTAATTCTCTGCTTTCACATGCTTTTTTGTCTGTCCAGAAAGTGTTGAGACTCATTGAAGTTTGATGATGTGTATATTTTGATTATGATTTTTATTGTTTTTCTTTACTGTGAACATGCCTTTATTTATTTGCTAGATCTTTTTTAATTGGAAATGTTAAGGACATTTACTTTATTACAACATTTAAAGCACTTTCTAATCTTTATGAGGATTATTAGAGGAAAGACATATCTTATGAATCATTCAAGTCCTTGGTCCTGTGTTACTATTTAAAGTAAGTGACAATATTTCATGACTCCTGTGACATATACTTCCTAAGAGATTTAAGGAAAATGGTTGTAACTAAAAACAAACATTGTAATATTTTAAGGTAGGTTTACATAGTAATAATTATTCCTCATGTTTATACATAATTACTTATATTTATAGTTTTTTTATTTTCTCTGGCACCTTTACAAGATATTTTTGGAGGGGGAGGTTACTTAAAAAGTAATTATATTTTTAAAGTAGTTAAGAACATGGAAAAATCTAGAAAAATGTGAGAAAAATAGTCACAATCAAACCACTCACTATTTTGGTATACATCTTTTGGTCTTTTTTTTTCTACCTTTAGTTTTAAAATGTTGTTGATTCATAATATATACACACTTTTCTGTGCTGTGTTTCTTTGGTGGTTATAAATATTTCTCATATTTTTAAGCACTTTTCATAAATTGAATTTTATTGGTTAAATAATATTGTTCTTTTTTTTTTTTTTTTTTTAAGATTTTATTTATTTATTTGAGAGAGAGAGAATGAGAGACAGAGAGCATGAGAGGGAGGAGGGTCAGAGGGAGAAGCAGACTCCCCGCTGAGCAGGGAGCCCGATGCGGGACTCGATCCAGGGACTCCAGGATCATGACCTGAGCCGAAGGCAGTCGCTTAACCAACTGAGCCACCCAGGCGCCCTAAATAATATTGTTCTTAAAATATTCTTATTTTTTAAGACTTTTGTTAAGATTTATTTTAGAGAGGGGCAGAGGGAGAGGGAGAGAGAGAGTCTTACGCAGACTCTGCACTGAGTGTGCAGCCTGATGTGGGGCTTGATCTCACAATCCTGAGATCATGACGTGAGCTGAAACCAAGAGTTGGATGCTTAACTGACTATGCCACCCAGGTGCCCCAATAATATTCTTATTAATAGGGTTACTATGTTTTGACCATTCCTTGGTTTGATTGCATATTTAGTTGGTTCCATTTCTTTTCTATATAAATGATACTCACCTTCATACAGAAAAAAAATTCCTCATTAGGATTTTTCCTCATTAAGCTAGAAAAATTGCTATGTCAAAGAGAGTGATTTAAAAAAATTGGGGAACAGAATTTATTTATTTATTTTTTTAAGTTTATTTATTTATTTATTTGACGGAGAGAGAGAGACAGCAAGAGAGGAAACACAAGCAGGGGGAGTGGTAGAGGGAGAAGCAGACTCGCTGCTGCGCAGGGAGCTTGATACGCTGAATAACTGAGCTACCCAGATGCCCCGGGAAACAGAATTTAAAAACAAACAGGAAAACATAAAAGAAAATTAAAATCTCAAATAATTCCATCACCTCCAACCAAAACCCACAGTTAATGTTTTGATACATTGTAGACAGTTTTTTTCTGTGTCTATTATTGCAGTTGGGATTTTAGCATATGTATAGTTTTATCATCTGCTTCTGCACTACTTAAAATACTGTGAACATTTTCCTATATATATAAATGTTCTTTAACAATATTAAAGGCTGCATACTGTTCTATCTTAAGGATCAGTTATATATCTAACTTAAACTGAAATCAGTTCTTAGTTTGTAATTTTTTCATAATTATAAATAATGCTATAATGAAATTCTTATATATAAATCTTGGTGGAAATATTTTTTTGTTCACACTGAGCTCTCAGAAGTCAAGTTATTGTATCAAAGAGTATGGACCTTTTTGTGACTTTGATACACACTGCCAAATTCCCTTCCATATAGTTTGACCAACTATAGTTCCATCAGCAGAATATGAAATTGTCAGTGTTGCCAACTGTGTTCAGCACTGGTTTTTGTTTTTAAAACTTAACCAATTTGACAAGTGGTAAATGCTACCTCACCTTAATTCGCCGCCCTGACTACACAGTGATATTGAATGGTTTTTCATATGGTCAGTGGCCACTTATTTACTTATTTTGGTAAACTGTGTCTTTTACCCCTCAAGGTATTCATTTTTTGTTACTGATTTATATTCAGAATATTAGTCCTTTGTCTTAAATGTGCTGCAGCATTTCAAATTGCTACTAATATATATATTTTTTTCTTCCAAATATTTATTTAAATTCTAGTTAGTTAGCATGTAGTGTAATATTGGTTTCAGGAGTAGAATTTAGTGATTCATCGCTTACATATATAACACCCAGTGCTCATCATAACAAGTGCCCTCCTTAATACCCATTGCTACCAATATTGGTATCAAAAACTGTTTATTCAGTAGGTCAATTTTTTAATCCTTTGACTTGTAATGAGCTTGGTCAGTTTTCTTTGTATCTGTTACTGGTATTCTCTTTAGCTAGTTTAAAATTCTAATCTGTATCATGAAACAACAAGCTGTCAGTTGTATGTGCTCAGGAAATGCACATTTAACATTTTATGAAAAGATACTGGAGGAAAACCGTATATTCTGGAGCTAAATATGTGATTTTTGGTGGGTTGAGGGTAATCTGCTTATGTCCTGTCTTCCTGGAGGGCCAAGATTTTTGAAGTACGTAACATCCCTAAAAGGCAGGACTAGTGCACTACTAAATCTGACATTTTGACCTAATTGATAATTGTACTGTGGTCTAGCCAGTCAGTTTGGGCAGACAACAGGATGACTAAGATTCCCTCCACTCTCTCCTCACCAAATTGATTAGTTGTGGGACAGAATGGGCTGAATCAACCTGTTGTTTTGGCACCCCATGGACACCACCTGTTTCTTCCATTTCTCCCTCCAGCTTCCCACTGCCCTAGTGCAGTGCTGTGTGCACAGTGGGTAGGGGATCAATGTTGTTGCTGAAGAATGTTGCAATAAAGAAGAGTAGACTGCTTGTTTTTCAAGCTTGTATGTTCTTAAGGTATCCTGCTGCTTTTGACATTAAGAGCTCCAGCTGAACTGTTGTATGTGGAAGCCTGGAGGTCTTAAGTGTTTGATTCAGAGTAATTTCAGGCAATATGAATGCTTTCTTAAGTATCATTGGAATTTACTGGGCTGGTTGTTTGCCAGCTATTGCCGTATTTAGCATGAAGAGACCTGGGGAACAAGGACATTTCTGACCAACCAAAGAAGGAAACCTTTCTGAAGAGGATTGCGACTCTTTTTGTTTTGTTTTTTAGGTGTGGTTAAGAGAATGCCAGTTAAGAGATTCGGTTTGTGTCCAGTCACTGGTCTTTGTTTCTGTGCCCCATCCACAAAATTAATTTGTGGGTGGGAAGAGAGATTTGATAGTGAAGCTCTTTCTTACCCTGAAGTCTAATACTCTTTCTGGGAGGAAATTAGAGAATTCTTATGCCTAGACTGTGCATTGAGAGGCTTAATCAGCAGGTGAAGCTGCTGATTAAAAACAGGTTGATGGGTGCTTATTCTCATCTTTCTTCTTGAAGGCTTATTTGTTTTCTGCTCTGTCATGGTCTGAATTTATTTTGGCCCAGTCCTTTTCTCCATCCTTCTTTTGGAACCATCAGCCATCCCTCTATGGCTTAAAATTTCTCTGCCTGTTTTTCCATTTTAAAGATGAAGATAGTATTTGGAAGGATCAGTCAATATAACTAACATACAACTTATTTTCATAAAGTAAAACAGTCCCAACATTTACATAGCAATGTAGTGTTTACAGAACCCTCTTATATAATTGCCTCCCTTATTCTTCACAAAACCGTGGTGGAAACTGAACCTCAGAGGAGTTACTGGTTTGTATACCATTGTTTAGCTCTAGATAATAAGTGACAGAGCTGGGACTAAAACTTATGGTTTGACTCTTTAAACCTCAGCTTTTTTTTTTTTTTTTAACATTTTGTTGAATTCTTACTCTGTGTCCATCATTTTGCTAGGGCTTTACATATATTTCCTCATTTAATTCACATAGCTGTCCTTTAGGGTAGACAGTATATAACCGTTTCACAGATAAGGAAATTGGAACTTAGATTCATAGCTTTGGGTGTTGGGGTGAATAATGTGGTTAATGAAGAATAGAGCCAGGATTAAAACCTCTGGCTCCAGAGCCTCTGCAGTCAACCATGGCGCTTTATGTACCTTCATACAGTTATACCTCACAACAACCCTACGAGGTGGGGAGGAGATTACGTGGGGAAACAGGCTTATAAAATGCCTAGGATAATACAGTTAGTTAAGTGGCAGAGTTGGGATTTAAAGCTATGTCTGTCTGTCTCCGCAGTCCTTACTCATTCCAGTATACTAAAGATACATGTTTTTATGATATGAATTCGTTCATTAGACTGGCAGTTCCTTGAATATAGAGGTCAGCTATTAGGAATCCTTTGTATTTTCTGAATAAAAAAGAAATGGATGGACATTAGTTGACTGATGGCCCATGACTTCCTTTAGTTGATTTCTATCACCAGGACAAGGAGATTGAATTTGGGCTGAGAGGAGGAGAGTTCTCATTAAGGATGAGTCTTTTTTTTTTTTTTTTTTTTTTAGATTTTATTTATTTGACAGGGAGAGACACAGCGAGAGAGGGAACACAAGCAGAGGGAGTGGGAGAGGGAGAAGCAGGCTTCCCGCCAAGCGGGGAGCCCGATGTAGGGCTCAATCCCAGGACCCTGGGATCATGACCCGAGCCGAAGGCAGACGCCTAACGACTGAGCCACCCGGGCGCCCCTAAGGATGAGTCTTTAAGCCAAAATGGGCCACAGCTATGAGATCTTCAGAGGGCTGCTCTCTGGAGCAATGGCCTGACTCCTGAGGGCTCTGCCTGGGGACATTCCTGGCTGTGTTTCTGGAAACTTCCTTGAGAGGGAATTGTCACCTTATAGGGAGAGGAGGTGGGGATACGTTTAAGTCTGGCTCCGAACATACTAGCCCCGTGTCTTGGGCAAGTTTCTTAAGCACTCTATGCCTCAAATTCATTATTAATAAAATGAAGATCATAGCAGCATATAATTATTAGGGTTGTTATGAGGATTAAATAAATTAATAAGTGTATAATGTAATAATAATTCATAGTACAATGCCTAGCACATAGTAAGAGTGCAGTAACTTGTAGTTATTGTTGGTGGTGTTATTTTATGTTGCAGTATGGACTTCTTGTTGCTTTCACTTTAATCAAAAGTGGATGAGTGATTTGGATCCTTCGTGAGAAATAGGAGCTTCACCTTTGCAGCATGTAGATTGTACACTGGTTTTCAGTGACCCTATAAATATTTAGGGGTATTGTATTTGAGTCTGTTCCCTTAATGGGGTGTACTTGCAACTTGGAGAAATTTTGTCTATTACACAAATTTCACTGATAGGTGTTAACTCATTTCCCCATTATTTATTAATCAAACATTTGTGGTTGGTTGGTATGCTTACCTCAGAAATGGTGATTTTGCTGAGATGTATCTTTAAGGATAATATCAGGTCCAACTCAGTTGTTCCCCAATTTCATATGATATGGCAAACATCATCACGTGCCATTCTATGTCACCATGTGGAGTCTAAACCCAAAATATTTAATGTTTTGATTAGCCTTATAGCACTTAATGGACTATCTCTGTTAGGCATTTTGAAATAATAAAAATGTCCTATGGTCTGTTATTACACCTTTGGGGGCTCCTGGAGATTTTGGGATCTCAGGTGGGGGATTATCCATCTAGTCCACCCTTGTTTTGCAGATGCGGAAACTAAAGCCCAAATAGGTGACTGGCCAAAGGACCCAGAGCTAGGTCAAGGTTGGGGCCCGAATCCAAGCTCTTGTTTTCTAGTGATCTTTTCTCTGCATTCATTGCTCAAATGATCTGTCTGTATGTCAATCATCTTTTTTTTTTTTTTTTTTTAATTTGAGATCCGAAAAGGGAACAGAGAAGGAGTGGAAGAGTGGGGGAGGGAAAAGGTGTGGGGCCATATTGAAAATGTCAGTGACAGCAGAGAAAATATTTGCCTGTGAGCCCCTGCCTGTCCCTTTGGATTTCTCTGTAGTGGTTAAGACAAGCCAGCGGGGCTGGTGTCGTTAGTGATTCAGTAATGGATTAGCCAGGACTGGTGGAGTTACTTTCTCAGAAAAGGGTTTCGTATTTTAACATTTGTTTCCCATGACAGTTTGCTTATTCTCAAGTTTTGGCAGCCTTGAGCAAATGGTTGTCAGGTTTTTGTTTTGTTTTGTTTTAAGACAAAACTCCACATTTTATTTTGCTGATTTAGTAAACTGTCTTCTACCTACCACTCCATTCTGCTCCCTCTATAATTATTTCTAAGACTTTGTTTTTCAGTTGTGGGAATACTATGAAAGGTTTTCTTTTATAGTCTGAGATATTTATAATTATGTGTAAGCACACTGTTTACAGAAAATGTAAGTGGTGCATATGGTAACTCAAATACTCTTAAGGCACTTAAAATATTTTCCAGTAATTTAAATCTTTCCAAAAAAACAGCTGAAACCACTTATGGTAAAAGAGAGGAGGTGTACACTAAGGATAGCACATTTAAATGTAATTAATATTAGATAAAAGTGAATGTCACTTTGGAGGAACTGGGAGTATATGCATGAAAGCGGACCGAGGCATGCCTCCTTATTAATAAAGTGAACAAAACAGACGAAAATCTCTGTTCTTATGGAGCTTATATGCAGTAACAATAGCTTTCCTATACCGAGGGTTTATTATGTGACAGATGCTTGACTGTACTTGGTAAAAGTACTTCACCTTTTTCCTCTGGTCCTTATAGTAGGTTTTTTGATTCCTATTTACTGAAAGGTTAAGGAATGGTCATCTAGGCCACTCAGCCGATCACTGCTATAGGCCAGCATTTGGAACCCCTCTTGCCCAACTCCAGAGCTCACACATTTACCCACTATAAATAATTCTGTTGTCAATTCGGTGGAATCCTGTAGTCATAGATAATGTGACTTTGGATTTAATAATATTTTGTGTACCAAACTGACTTAAGTTTTACCCTTCTTAACACCTTACCTCTGAATGAACATTTGCATAATATGGGAATTATTTAAACTTCAAAATTCCATTTTGAGGATTTGCAGTCCTTTCTAAATCTTTTTGAAAGTGGGAAGAATGGATTTATGTTTGTCATAATCCAAGGAAAGTTGTTTAGCATTTCTTTCCCTTTTATATCTTGATCCTAAAAGAAATTCTTTAGTAGATTAAGATCAGGAATGAATGGGTAGCTTTTTTTCTTAATAAAAAACATTTTGAAAGATTGAAAATGGCCATCCTGAGTCATATTTGTGCCAGCCTTTTTAGTTACGGATAGCTTTTTTTTTTCCCCCCAGATAGCTTCTTCTTGACTGTGCACATGCACATGAATTCTTATTATTTAATTTTGAAAGGGATATAAGAACCACATAAAACAATTGGAATTCCTCAGCATATGAACAATGGACACAGCCAATTACTGAAACTACTCAGTACTAACCTATCTTGGCCTGGATAGTGCAGCATTTCTACACATATCATTATAGAAAAAGCACACTCTTTTCTGCGAACTTTTTCCTTATTATTATCTCCTTTGTTACTGACAATCAATAGTCATCTGTACTAATAGATAAGAGAATGTGTCTGACACCAACATGTAATCCCAGATAATCCCGTCTGTTTTAAAATAGAGCTCTACGCATGCATGCTCACACATGTGGGTCCTTTCAAACATACTGGACTCTCCTTAAGGTTTAGTTGTGTTAAATGCCCATTGAATGGTGAAGGGGAGAATGCTCAGGGATATTAAGGAAATGAAAGAGATAAATGACAGTATAGGTTGATTGTTTTTAATTATCTCTTGAGTTGACTTAGGTACCCTTTCCCACTACATTTTGATTTTTGCTTTAGCATAGCTGGTGAGTTTTGGAACCAGCTAGACCTGGCTCTGATTCTTAGTGAAGAATATTGGGCAAGCCACTTAACTTCTCCATGTCTCAGTTGCCTTATTTATGTAGCAGGAATAATAGTAATACCTAACTTGCAGGATTATTTGCAGATATTAGAAACAACATATTTAATTGCATGGTTATAGGCACAAAATAGACACTCAAGTGGGGGGGGGGTGCCCAAAGTTTAAAAACTTCATTAGCCTCACGACAATTCCCCCCTTTGGAAGATATGGTCTGAAAATAGTTGTCTCTGACCCTTCTTGTTTCAGTTTCTTTCAAGGATTCCCTTTAGACTCTGTTTCATTGCCAAGGCAAGATTATGGATCACCTAAAGAGCAGACTAAAGCACTATTGTCTAGTAATTTCAAATTTGTAAGTTAACTGTGTGTGAATTAAAAGACTTTCTAACCTTTTGTCTGCTCAAGTTTGCAGCATCTTGCACCTGTCACCTCAGAAATAGTTGGTTCATAGAAAAAAATTATTTAGTATTTCAAATTAAAGTCGAAGAACTCTTTTAATAAGGAGGACCTACTTGGTTGGCTTATTTGTTTCCATCTTTCACTCCTGAGTCTTAATGGAAATCAGGTTTAAAATGTTAAAAGCAGTTAGTTTTCAGCATTGGGAAAGCTTATCTAATCAGGCATGTGAAGTGGCCTATGTTGGATTTCTGTGCCAGAGAAGGCTAGGGGAGGTTGAGGAGATTATCGCTCTTGCTTATAATTCCTGAGCATTGTCGAGACACTGGGAGAGCAGTAGGGATATTAAAAAAACAAAACAAAACATTGAACTTGGTTACAGCAGTGCAACATACATCCCACTCCCATTTGGGCTGGTCTCATAACATAGGTGTATATGAGCTAATTTGAATCATGTAATAGTTTGTCATTTCTGGGCTAGATGGTGAGGATTTCCTGTTTCACAGAATTTTGTATTGGGAGTTTTACATTAAATAGTGCTTTCTGGTGTATAGTCACTTTTGTAAACATGATCTCACTTGAGCCACAAATAAAGTCTTCTAAGGAGGGATGGCTGGTGACATTATTTTAGTTTTACACATGAGAATGGTAAGTCTCAAATAGCTCCAAGGAATTCCTCTAGATCACACGGTGAGTATACAGCAAAGCTGGGGTTAGAACTCAGGTTCTGATTTCTAGGGCTTCATTATACCACACTGTTTCCTGCATAATGTACCTAAATCCAAATTCTGTTCCCCAAGATAGGAAAGGATTCTCTTCCTTTCTGTTTCATTAGCTGCGTCAGAGCATGACAGCGTGAAGCAGAAGTTGAGAATTCTTTCCCCAGATGCTGTTAGCTTTTCCTAAACCTATTCTGTGCCTGCAGTCACCACTTGTTACCTGGACAGGATGTTGATCCAAAGTGAAATAGGCAGGAGAGTGTGACTGACTCAGCTTAGCCCATCACAGCTTCCATGTGTTCTACCAGTGGGTCTGTAATGTCATGTTCATTTACATGTATTTCATGTGCTTTGATGTCTGTTTCTTAGTATTTTTCTCAGCTGTTTTTAATGTCTCAAGCCTTAGTTCTTCCTGAGTGGCCTGAAGTGACTTTCCTGTTCATTAAAGTTGCCCTAAAATCTCTGAAGAGCATGCAGCATGGGCTTCTCCTCAGTGTAATTTTATCTCATAGCCCTTGGCAGTTCTCTCCTTAACTTAAGCAGAATATAAATTGTGAATGCAGATAGGCATGTCAATATTGCACTGTCACTTATGTAAGTGCACTTTAGCTTTTCTTTTTTCCTTTTAACCAAAATGAGGAAATAGAGAATGTTTTGTTATGGTAGTTTTACACATACACCCACGAGGAAATGCGTAGTTAGCTTCTGTGGGAAATGTAACTGATACATTTCAGGGAACTAAAATGCATGATGGCTAAAAATTTTAAGTCTGCCAAATGTTCACAGGGAAAGAAAGAAAAATGATCAAGCTCTCATACTGCACTTCAGTTTAGCTTATTAATTCTAAGGTTAATAATTTATAGGAGCCTCTGCCTTGTTTACACCTATTACATACGACAGTATGCTTGTCTTTCCACAGAATGCATTTCACAAGTTGTACTTTTCATTCAAGGGAGCCATCTCTACAAGTGTTCCTCCAAGGGGAACAGTGTAGGAAAGCTTTCCACCCGGTGGCCAACTGGTTGAAGGTTTGATACCTCAATATCATCAAAACGTCAAGTGGACCATTTGGCCCCTCCAGCAATCCAGCTGGACATTTGGCCATGCCCTGTGGTCAGCTGAGAGCTTCCTTGATGAAGGCCACTGTCATCTAGCCACATCAGGGCCATGCACCTTTCTCACTAGGAAGTCTTTGGCAGTTGTATGTCCTGAGACCTGGGATCCCCTTCTCCATCATCCTGAGGAGAGCTTTGAGAGCACTGATAGCAGCGTTGCTCCTGAGGTACATAGCTTATTCAAAATGCATATAATTTGTTCATAGGAAGCTGGGAATTGATTACAGTTTTTCCTCATGACAGGTTGAAATTAACAGATTTGTAACATTCACTGAAGTTAAGAGAATATTCATGGTTTTGGTAAAGTGTTGAATTTCAAATTTGATAATTTGGAATTTGAATTAAACAAACATCCCTACTTTAAGTGTGTGTGTATGTGTGTGTGTGTGTGTGTGTGTGTCTTTCTGGAGGAGGAATAGACCTTGGAACTGTTAAAAAAATTTTTTTATAATAGTGCCCACTCTCAGTTGGCAGACAGTAGCTATCCAAATATTGCTCAGGTCTAGTGAAAAGATTTAGGGAAGTTGTAACGAGTTTAATAACCATTTGTGGAGTGACATAGATCGACACACCCAATTACACAAGACCTGAGTCTGAGAACTGTTGATGTGCAATCATCCCATCAGCATCTGCTCGTCATTATCAACAACAATAATGGCTCAACTGTTTCTTTGGGGCCACATGAAAAGACAGTGTACCCATAGCAAAGGGTAAGTCAGACCTGACAAAAACGTAGCCCTCCCTAACCCTTTGTTCCCAAACTTCTCTTTAAACATATCCTTTTGTGAGGTTTTGAAATATCTCACATTATTTCTTGTTTGTCATTCATTTTCCTTCTTAAATATCATGTCTTTCTAGTTCAACTTTTTGCCAAAACCATGAAGGGCCAATGTATCTAGGTCATTTTTCTAATCCATTTCTTTGTCATTTGAAAGCCTTCATGTCTCTGGCTTCGTGCTGCTTTATGTGTACAAAGGTATTCAGTATCTTTTCTAGTTTACATTTTTGTTACAACTGCTGTCAAACCACTTATGAGCCCTTTCTAATATAAATCATTTGGTCACTGTGAATGGGAGGGAAGGAATCAGTTCACAGGAATAAATTTGCATGTTGGGAAGATAATATCTAATAGTTTTCAAAGCACTTTCAAGTGCATTATATCTTTTATAAGACCATGTGTTCATTTCTGGAGACTGTGACAGAGACCCTCTGGGACCTATTTGAAAGTCATGCTGTCAAGTACCAGGGTTGGCTGGAGAATCAAAGCCAGGTCTTCTTTCTGTTCCTCGGTGTATAACTGGATCATTATTTTATCAGCAGAAATATGGAATCTTTTGGTTTTTAAAAGGTACTCGCTTGCCTTTGGAAGGTATGTTAGCAATTCTTTCCAGAGTGGAAAGAAGATAGTTCTGTTTTCCAGCCTTTTGATAAAAAAATCATTGTGTTATCTCTAAATCTTAGTGTTTCTAACTAGAGTCTGATAGCACTGCAGGGCCTCTGACTAAGGCACCTTTTGGAAAATTAAGGCTTTATAGAAATTAGTGAGCTTTTCCATGACTTTCTGAAGGAACAGACTCAATCTAGAGATATAAATGTGTTCTTTGATTTACTAACACATTATAAACTTTATTATTTGGTTACCTTCTTTCTGAAGTATGTGTTTATGCACAAAATGGATGCTTAACTAGTGCTCATTGATTTCGGCAAGTGGCCAAATGCAAGATGAGTATTGGCAGAACAGTATCGTACAACTTCAGTGCCAAGGTTGCTATGTGCAGACTGGCTGTGAGACCTACTTTACCTTTTGAGAACAAATGTAGATTTTTCAGAAATCACCCCAAGCCTGTGGTCCAGAAGTCTTGGTATGGGGTAGTGTAAGCCCAGGGAATGTACTTAGGTAAGAGAACACTTAAGGAATAGGTTTTGTATTCTTTCTAAGAGTTAGGTCTTGTGCTGAATGTTAAAGTAGTTGTTTCAAAGGTTTTTGTTTTGTTTTGTTTTGTTTGTCTAGTTTAGGCTCCTTTTGGTGAGCTGAGGAGAAGCAAAAGAGGAGAAGCCATTCTTGGGGATTTCCTTGGAGGTTGTAGCTGGCTCTAAAGAGTCCTGGTTGAACTAGATGAGTAACTAGTTCCTATGACTAATGAACTTTGCAGGAGTCCCTTTGGTTGCACATGTAGCTCTCTGAGATTGCTTTAAGGTTCTAAGTCATCCCAGTTTGGAATAGTGGTTTTCAAACTTGAGTGGGCATTTGGAAGGTTTATTAGAACACAGATTCCTGGGCTCAGGGCCCACCCCTCGAGTTTCTGATTCTGTAGGCCTTCAGTGGGACCTGATAATATGCATTTCTGACAAGTTCCCAGATGCTGCCGCTGCTGGTCTGGGAATAATACTTTGAGAACCACTGGCTTAGAGCAACATCAGGTGTTTGAGTTTGGGGCAAAGAGAGCTATGCAGGCTTGGCTGGGATCTTTTCACAGCTCTTCCAGTGCACAGAGGTGAGCTTCCAGATGTCTGAATTAATTCATCCAACAAGTATGTGACTGTCCGCTAGGTGCCAGCCACTGTTATAGTTGTTCGGGGATATTGTGAAGAAAGTACACAAAAATCCCTTTGTTTGTGGAATTTCAATGAGCATAGGCTGGGGTTAACTTGATATCAGTCCTGCTGCTTATTGATGCTTGCAGGTGAGCCTGTTCTTTTTCTTAGCTCCCTTCTACTTATTTTACTTTCTTTTGGAATCTTTGAATTTAGTAATAATGACATCGTTATTACTGATCATCACCAGAACTTTTTATTGAGTGCTTGTTCTATGTTAGAAACAGTGTAGTTCAGTGCTTTACATTTATTATCCCATTTAATTTTTAGAACAACCCTGGGTGTTTCCATCTCAATTTAAAAGATGAATTTTGAAAGGGTTGGTAACTCACCCAAGATTATACAGCTAGGTGGAGCTAGGTCTATCTGATTGCAAGGCCATACTCTTTACTACCATGCTGTAGTCCAGGGTTTTTAAACTGCAGATTGTGATCACTAGTGGGGCATGAAACCAATTTGGTAGGTCTCAGACAGCACTTTGGGGGCAGAATTGGAACTGAATAGAAAATATCACATAGGATAAGCATTGCTTCTTGAAATTTTCATTTTTTCTGTGTATGTGTAAATATTGAGTTCTGACTTAAAATATATTTCTTACTGTAGATCACAGGAAAAAATGTTTGCAAACTACTGCCTCATTGGCTATCGGACCATAGGTCATCATTTTTAAAAAAGATTAGAACATTTAAGCCTTAGAAAAATAAGTAATTTTTCAAGGGCACAGAATAATCAGTGGCATTACCAAGACAAGATGTTTGAGTTTTGCCCCTGGTTCACTGCTTCCTTTCTCACATCGTGTTGCTTCCTTAAAAGTGCACTATATTGCCTGGGAGTTGAGTCTTATCTGTTCACGTGATGGAAATATGCCATGGAACCTTTAGAGATGTTGACAAAACCTGAAAAGGGAAGTTGAATGTCCATCTCTTCTGGGTAGGTGAAAATTCTGCCATGAAACCCCCAAAGCCTGCAGATGAAGATGTAACATTTCTCCTGTTAGTTCTGGTATACTTGGTAGAATGAGGGTAATGATATTAGCTAACAGTACCAGGCTCTAAGCATGTTTCATATGTTAACTCGTGTAATTACTAATTATTTTGGCAGGGTGGCCCTGGCTAGGACGTGAACTCAGCGGTTTAGAGTGAGAGGGGGCATCCTACCAGCATGAGTTAACACTTCTCTATGCTGTCCCCAGTTCCTCATTTTGTTCTTGTTGAGTTCAGGGCTATTTTCCTCATAGCCTGGCTTAGCTACTTACCTAGGCATGGTTTCAGCTTCATTTCTTTTTCTTCCTTTCTTTCTTTCTTCCTTCCTTCCTTTCTTTCTTTCTTTCTCTTTCTCTCTTTCTCTCTCTCTCTCTCTCTTTCTTTCTTTCTTTTTTTTCCCCTAGACTATATACCTTCATTCTGTGGGTAATTTAGTTTCCTAATACTTTTCCCCTTAAATCAGTACATTGCTGATTTGCATCAGGGGCGGGGCTGTGGATTGTCAACATGATCAGGTGGTGATATATGTCGGTCCTTCTAGAGAATGCTGCCCCAACACTTTATACCAAAGGGACTTACAGTCTGTCTAGGAGTAATGGGACACTTGGAAATAACTTGAGAATGCTTACAAACCCTTCCAGCAAGTGCCCTTTAGTGTCATACCAGTGGTCCATGGAAGCTGAGGAAATGCAAAGTCAAGGCCTCCTCAGGAGGGAGGTAGGGATGGAGATTGGTGGGGAGGAGAGACTAATACGTTCTTGTTAAAAGAATGACATGTAGGGACACCTGGGTGGCCCAGTCGGTTAAGCGTCTGCCTTCGGCTCAGGTCATAATCCCAGGGTCCTGGGATCGAGTCCCACATTGGGCTCCTTGCTCAGCGAGGAGCCTGCTTCTCCCTCTGCCTGCCACTCCCCCTGCTCGTGCTCTCTCTCTCTGACAAATAAATAAATAAAATCTTAAAAAAAAAAAAAAAAGAATGACATGTAGAAGTAGGTAGGGATGGGATGAAAACCTTAACTCATGAATCAGAAAATTCAAGTGAGAAGGAGCCTAAAAGGCCTGGAAGAATGAGGTGCTTGGCCTTTAGTCAGATGGCTAGATGATAGGGAACAGGCAGGGTACCTAGGTTATCATTCTGTGGCCTCTTTCATTCTAAGACATGTTCACCAGGGTTGTCTTCCAAAGCACCTGCTCACAGGAAACAGTGACTGTCATTTACCCCACACCAGGGTAGAGGCACCAGGAACATGTACCAGGCTTATCTTTGCATTTCAGTTTCTTTGCATTTTCCCTCAAATGCTGTGTACCCTCAAGGCTATGTGTGTCCTAGTTTGTGAAATGCAGGGGTAAAACCCTTGTTTGATGTCATTAAGACTTCCCTCCCCACCATTATAGTGATCAACCTCACACTCCATATTAGGGATTGGTAAATGTTTGCTGATTTTTAAAAAAATTCCTTCAGTCTTAACTAGAGAGCAAATTAGAAATGACAGAGCAGTAGAATGGACAGTATACCACACTTTGCTATGAAGCTGCTGGTGAATATATTGGTACCATGCAATGGTTGTTGATTTGTTGTAGGCCTTCTACATTATCAGTCAAAGTTGAGCAGGACTTGTAATCAGAAGTAAAGAAAATAAATTAGTTCATTTCATTTCAGAGTTTGGAAGCCCAGGACTGTGGGGATTAGCTAAGACAAAGATAAACTGAGTAAATGCAGTGAAGATTATTTTGGTAATGAGAAGAAATTCCATTTTTGTAACGAAGTAAAAAGGAATAACACTGGTTAAAAATAAAACTCATTTTGGCGACACAGCAGAACCAGACAAACTCAGGGACATGTGTTCTATATATATAGATATTTCCAAATATTTTTTTAGTTGTGAGGATGCAAATCATTACAGTATTAGAGCAGCTTGGCTCATTACTGTTACTGGAAAAACGAGTTGAACCAACAAGCACATGTCCTACTGAGGGTGAGTCAACAGTGTCATTTTAACATAAGGAGGGACAGTACATTAAGTGAGTTATTCCAAGTCCTGTGGTTTTCCTCCAGCTGAGCAAAGACAGCTCTTGTTTCAGAAGTAGGGCTTACGTGCAAAAAAAGAAGTTGCCCATTTCCTTTCTTTCTCAATTATAGCTGGTTTTCTTTTTGCCCGACACTTTTCAAAAATCCATTTTCTCCTTAGATTTGTATCATTAGATTTTCTGAATTTTGATGGAGTATTTATTTATGGAAAGTATATTATTTATTATAGACCAATTGTGTTGTAAAGTTTTATTTCAAATTCATCTACCAATTCATGGACCAGGGTTGGTATAATGGTGTCAGATATCCTTTAGAAAATGTCGTAAGAGAAACAGAAAAGTAATCTACTTTAACATGTCATTATTTTTCTAAGTTTTTTAGTGGTATGGACATGAAATAAGGTGGTATTTTATGGAACATTATACCAAACTGTAATGATGAAATTTATCCTTTTGACTTTGGAAGACAAGAGTCTGGTGTTCTGAGACTTGTGGAAAAATAGTGCTGTGAGCTGTTTGAGGTTTCCTCAAATGGGATCCAATATGATTAAGGGTTTGTGTCTGGATAATTTATTCCTTGGTTTGGGAAGGTGAGTTTTTGTCTTTTTTTCCCCTCTCAGTTGATTTCCTTTAACTGGGAGAGAAGCAGACCAGATGAAGAAAATATTCTGTCTCTTATGGCATTCTTGGTTTACCACATTAGTTACTACATGCCTTCTCTGCCTAGCAGGCTGCACTTTTTCTGTTTAGAGGTTCGGTTTTCACTAACTTAACTGCAGATGTGTTCTTTGGAGGAATTTATTTCCGATCAGTTGAATTATGGGTAGCTTGATCAAATTATGATGGATTGCCTACTTTTAATAGGGTCACTGTTCTTAAGAGTAAAATCTTGTCAACATAAGATGTGATCATTCTTATGATCTGGTGCATAATTTCCTTTTGCTTCTTGCTGCTACTCTGTATTGAGAAGAAATGGTATCTAATTATAATTTTACAAAGGAAGAACTCTGTACAATTCCACCCCTTCTTTTACCTCATAGGGTAGTTTGTTTTTGTGTTTTTCCTGAGAAATAATACATAGCAGTATATTGAATCCTAGAGTTGGCAAGTTTTCAAAAGTGGGGTACTTTTGTTGTGGAGGTAGGAGAGATACTAATGAATGTCCTTGCTAGGGCATGTGCATGAAGAGTGGTTCTGACATACAGCATTGGTGACCCCTCTTATCCTAGGAACTTAGTCTTGTTTTGGTTTTTGACAAGCCTGTGGCCATTAGCTGGTCTTTGGCATAAATGTTTTTTATGTACATAGTTGGTACGTGGGTGCTTATCTGCATGAGAATATTCTGTTATGGAGGTTTGCAGGTTTGGGTGGACATCAGGTTTTTCTGACTGCATTTCAACAGATGTAATGAGTGGAAGGATGCTGGACTGGTAGATAAAGACTTGTGTTCTGGTGCAGCTTTGGCCATCTTTACTTGAATGACTTTGGGCAAGTTCCTTATTTCTTTGAGTTGCAGTTTCCTCTTCTGTAAATGGTGCTAATACCAATTTGCATGCCTTACAGGGTTGTTGTGGGGATCAAATGAAATCATTTGTATGAAAATGTTTTGTAAACTATGAAGGTATTTTTATTGTAGCATTGCCTTTGGTCAGACTTCTCAGGGGTGAGAAAGCGAGAGTTGGGAGCTGACGTTCTGATTTGTTTGGCCAGTGTTCACATTGGTCTTAGAATACTTGTAGGTTTGGGTGGGGGAACATAGATGGAAATCAGCTAAAAATCCCTGCCCACTAGAAGCTGAGACATTAATCCTAAGTACATGTTGCCAAGTCAATACCAACTCCATCTTTAGGTAGAGCAGGTGCTTGTTACTCTCATTTTACTGGAAGGACACTGACCAGCCAGCTAACGTAGGATGTGACTGGCTACTTTCTGAATTCGCATCATTAGAATTACTCCTTGAGGGTAAGATACTGTATTGTAGGAAGGTTGCTGATTTGGGTTATTTTCAGTGGAGTTGGAAGAGCACATACAGAAGCCCACTGTGTGCAAATTTGTAAACTTTTTCTACTTAACTCAAAAACCAGGTCACATGTGGAGGAGGACACTTGATTCACTTGACATTTTTAATATAAAACTTAAAGTATTTGAGACTTTCTATGGTAACTTCTCTTTAGGCTTATAGCCAAAGTGATTACAATGCCTTGGTTTTCATATTTTCGATGAGGTAATGTGTGCTTTGGTGGGGAGGAGGAGAAATGTTATTTAATCACCAGCACTACACTAATAACACATTAGCTAAATCCTTTGTCCCTTTGCTTGAACTCAGGGTTACTTGCTTTAATACTGGTTTTCCAAAGGACTTAATCCTGTTAATGTGATGAGGTGATGGTGGGAAGGACATTCCCACTGGGCCTGGAGTGGTGTAACTGGTAAAACTCCCTTTCTAAATCCCTCTTGTTCTACATGAATATCACTCCCATGTCTCCAAAGTGGAATGAATTTTTACTGAGGAGAGTATTTTAAGAGTGATAAACAAAAGAGATGAAAATATCTCCTCTGCCAGGTCTTTGTGACCTTAGAAAGCTAGAATAAACTATCATTTTGCAGATTTTATTTTTGTCTTCTTTTGTGGGAAATTAGGGACTTGTTTATGTTCTCTTGGAGGGAGATAGAAAACTGGCCTGCTCCTTCAACAGTTTGGCTTTGAAAACATTTTCCAAACATTTACCATATGCCTAGCATTACATAGCTGGGTTGAATCTAGGTAGAACAGACATGGTCTAGGTATTGCTGAGTCCAAAGTCTGTCTTTTGCTGGAACCCCCTTGGGCTGCCAGGCAGGAGGAGTGGCAGCAAGGTAGATGAAATGGGTGGTAGATTAGGGCATCTGCTTTTTTTTTTTTTTTTTAATTCCCTCTAGGAATTTATGAGTCCGTTATGGGAGTTGGGGAAGACTGGGCTCCAGAAAGCCAATACCCTTTATGGGATTTACCCCCCAAATTTTAATTTAATATATTGAGGTTTAGATTATTTTTATAGCTCTTTCTCAGAACTCTGGACTGAAGCTGAAATAAGAGAAGTCTTTTGGCCTCTCTAGAACTAAGAAAACCTTCATCAAAGGCAACATAAATTTTGGGTTTGCCAAATCAGGTGTTGCTGCAAATGGAGAAACCTAGATTTCCTTCCTGTTTTAAAAAGCGCAAACATGGAAATCTCAAGTTCTGATATGATCATTCATTAATGCAGAGAAAATTTTCTATCTTTGCTGCCTTTCTTTGCTCATCCAGTTGGCTGTGCCCATTTGCAAACTAGGTTGTGGCTGTCAGTGTGCGGGGCTGTTTTTGTTAAAATGACTATTACAACTCCATGGAAATCTAAGTAGTCTTAGAGGTGAATTCTTACCTACATTCACAGTAAAGAAAGAATATGAGTAGTTGAATGGTTTGTGAGTCAGAGGAGAGGAATTTTAAAGAGGACTTGATTAAACATTGAAATTATCAGCTTTTCATCAAATATCTTTAAGTGTACATTATTATTATGTTTTTCTGTTGACCCTGGGACCCAAATTCTGTTGGTGTGAGTTGGCGTTGATCTGTGTTTGAAGAAACAAGTGAGAAGAAGGGAGCAATTGAAAACAAAACTAAATAAAAATTAAAGTTTGGAGCTATACTATATGTTTTCTTCCCTCAGTGGTTAATAAAGATTTGATATTTTCCTAGTGTCTACCCTCATCTATTCCAGGGTTGTTGTCGCAGACATGTTTTCTGGAAATGGGAATAATATGCATTTACCATCTCCAGATTTAGACATTTTCCTCACAATGCTGGTTTCTGTGCTTATCCGGAATATTCGAGCCTGGGTATGAGCCCAGGGTTTAGGACATTTTGAGCTCTTTAGTTTAAACAGTTCTCAGTGGAACATAATAAAAAATTAATTAATTAATTAAAAAAACAACAACAGTTCTCAGTGATGTGAGTTTTGTATTGAATATTGTCCACAGGTGAATAGGGTTTGGTTTTAGCTGAAGGTATAGAACCTCTGTCACCCAGATAATAATATAGAAATAACCCAAGTGTTAGGACCTTAGTTTCTGCAAGCCCTGGCTTCAGAACAGTTGGCTATAATGGAGTGGTGCTTTATGCTGGACTCAGATTTTTTGTCATACAGTGACACTTCATGGTGTTCTGGTGACTTGATTCTTGGGAGTAGCCTTCATTGCTACAACCAGAGTTTTTTAAAAAAGGCTGTGGGGGGGCGCCTGGGTGGCTCAGTTGGTTAAGCGACTGCCTTCGGCTCAGGTCATGATCCTGGAGTCCCGGGATCGAGTCCCGCATCGGGCTTCCTGCTCAGCAGGGAGTCTGCTTCTCCCTCTGACCCTCCTCCCTCTCATATGCTCTCTCTCTCTCATTCTCGCTCTCTCAAATAAATAAATAAAATCTTAAAAAAAAAAAAAAAAAAAGGCTGTGGGGAAAGATACTCATGAGGAAATCTGGGGCTGTTCTCTGGATTTTTCCCCCTTGGTTTTGGGAAGTCTCCTGGATTTTATTTTTTTATTTATTATTTTTTTAAAATTTGATTTTATTTAAATTCAATTAATTAACATAAAGTGTATCATTAGTTTCAGAGGTAGAGTTCAATGATTCATCAGTTGCACATAACACCCAGTGCTCATTACATTATGTGCCCTCCTTAATTCCTTGATTTTATATAATGTAACAATCTTAGGTTTTTCCATTTTTATTTTTTAACATAATTTTGTCCCTTGTTCTTTCTTTTTGGGGTCTACCTCCAGATAAATAATAGAAATTGTCTACTCCATTTAAAAAGTTTTCTGAACAATTTAAGCTAAAAGAACACTTTGTTTCTTTTGGGTGGGTAGCAAGAAGATTATATATATTTATAAAATTCTTTTCCAGCAAGGGTACTTAAAAGCATGTATTTAAAATTAAGAGCTTTTAAAAAAATGAAGCTGTACTTAACAAAATTGCCTTTAAAAAGCTTTAAAAAGGGAGCATTTACTAAAAGCACAGGAAATTGGTGACAGGCAGAATTTGTTTCTGATAACAGAACAGATATAGATCGTGGAGGAGATAATAGAAGGTTGCAGACAATAGGATATCACCTCAGATTGGCCTTTTTTGGCCATTATATAAAGAGAATAATTTAACTTCTTCATAGAGAATAATTTAACTTCTAGATCCAATATGGCTTCTTCCCTCTTGGGTTTTATTATACCAAGATCTTGAACCTTTTGGATGTGAAAATCCTGTAATTATTTTGGTCAGTGTCATTTTACTAAATGTTAGATACTCAGTAGTGAAGAAATACATTGGGGCTACTTTGGATCAGATTGGCGCTTATTTTTCTATGGATGTGTATCAGTGAATCTACTCATGGGGAAAATGGTACTATATAATGAAAACATACGATCTTAGCTTACCATTCACTTGAAATTTTTATTACTATGTTTTCTGCATTTGCTGTTTAGATGTAAATTATTTTGGCTTCTGTTCAACCCATTTAAATCAATTCTTAGCCATAATACACATGGCTTAAGATTCATGGGGAAGAGTGGGGGCGTGTGTATCTTATGCAAATTTTAAGGCAGGAATTTCCAAATAATGTTTCAGTTTTGTGAAGATTAGAAAAGTATAGTTCCACTTTCTCAACTTCTCATCCCTGTTAAAGGCCAGGAAATTTGCATCATTTTTTTTCCTTCTTATTTTACTTTTCTACTGCTTATACAAAATGAAATCAGAATTATTGGACACAGTCACATTTGGGTATCACTATGCTTATGGAAATTGAAGCCTTAGAAAATTCTAAACACACGAAGTGGTCGTTGACTTTGTCAATAGGTTTTGTGTTAAAGATAGTTCATTGAATACCTTATGAGTACTGACTATACCTGCTATGGTCCAGGCACTGTGCTGGGTCATGGGTATACAAAGATGGGCCATTCATGGTCACGGTCTTTAGAGAATTTGCACGGAGGTAGGGGAGAGGGACAGGTGAGCCAGCACTTTTATTAAATCTGCATAGGATGTAATGGGAGTTCAGAGGAGGAACATCTAAATCAGACTGGAGGGTGTCTGAGGGTTTCTTAAGGAAGGTAATGTTTTATCTATGATTTGAAATGTAGGTAGGAGTAAGCGAGATGGATAAGGGAAAAGGGAGGGGAAGTATTTTCCAAGTGAAAGAATGTACATATGTGTAGAGGTGATTATTAACAAATTTGCCACATCTGATTTATAAATATGTTTTTATAATTTTTCATTTTATTTAACTCAAAATTTTTCTGCAGTCTTTAAGAAGACAGAAAAATGAAGGAAATAACACAGTGTATATAGTATACGCCAGTAGAGTACAGCAAATATTGATGAATTTTGCTCTTTGCAATAAATAAGTCCAGTAGTATAAAATAAGAGAAAATTGGAATTTTGTATTTTTGTATTTTTATTTTTTTTAAAGATTTTATTTATTTATTTGACAGAGAGAGAGAGAGAGTGAGAGCAGGAACACAAGCAGGGGGAGTGGGAGAGGGAGAAGCAGGCTTCCCACTGAGCAGGGAGCCTGATGTGGGACTCGATCCCAGGACCCTGGGACCATGACCTGAGCTGAAGGCAGACGCTTAACGACTGAGCCACCCAGGCGCCCCGAAAATTGGAATTTTTTAAATCAAAGATTATTCTAGAGTCATCAACTCACTAGGACAAATGTCTTTATAAAATAAAAGTTCTAGTAATATCAAAAACACCCTTATTTTATTTATAACTTCATTTTTTGTTGGTTATATTTTCTTTAGTCAAGGTATACCTGTTTTTAGAAAGTAATATTTTGCTAGGAACTCTATAGCCTAAACCTTAATCTCTGTGGGTCTGATATCAGCATCTCTTAAGTAGGAAACACATTTTCTTTTAGATGATATCTGTAAAGGACAGAGAAATCCTTGTAACACTGTCAGGAAAATAAAATTGGTATCTCCCTTGTTGCATTTATTTGCCTTTTAATCAAGATGAATTTCAGGGAGGAAGACAGATGTTTCTCTACTTTGTTTTTATTTAAATGTACCACTTGGGATTTGAAGCTTCTGCACTTCTGTTTGTTTGGATTTTTTTTTTTTTTCATGGCTTGATCCCAAAAAATGGAATAAAAAATTTAGTGGAAGTTTGTTGTTTGAAATCACAGGGTGCTATGAGAATTATTGCAAATCCCTGATGTCTCTCTGCCCTCAATTCTCTTACTTTTGGTAATATTGCAAGCAGTCCTTTTGGAAAACTTTGCTTTGTTCATTTTACTGAGCCTCTTCCAGACACCATGTGCCTGAAGCAACAGCAGCGGGCTGTAGCCAAGGTCCTAGGGCGTAAACTCAGACTTCTCCCTCAAATGCTGCTACTAGAAATTTGCATAAACGTTGAAGAGAAAATTAAAAGGGCCCCGTATGCCCTCTCTTCACATATTTTAGGAACCCCGCCCATTTAGGATATTAAAACGTCTTTTGAGTGAGCAGTGGATACGAACACAGATATCACACTGCAGACCGACAGAGCAGGATATGGAAAAAAAAAATCATGTGAGATAGACAACAGACAGAGGCTTATTTGAAGAGGCTACAAAGCAACAAGTAATGCCAATTTACACCGATTACATGTTAATGCAACAAGTGAAACACATTGAAGGCTGCTCAGATTACAGCCGGCTGGGGTGCAGACTTAATTACTCATGTTAGAGATTTCTAAAACAAAGGGAGGCTTTTAAACCAATGATATGTAGCTGGCATGATACTGAAAAGCCCTGGAAAACCTAGGCAAATGCCTCGATGAAATTTTAAGGAAGATTCCATCCTATTAGGATACCTTGGGCCAGACCCTAAATGGGCTAATTCCTGAGGCACTAGAACTAGTTAAAATCAATGATAGCTTATTCTGTTGTTTGCAGTATTTGTAGACAAATGAGGCCAATAAACTTGAGTAAATACCAGGACCTTGTCTGTACTGAGTTACGCAGTGCTAAACACTAGAGTTTGGGTTGTATTTCTTAGAGGTTTTTTCTGGAGTGGTCCTGAAATTGACATTTAGAGGGTCTGCTAAAGGTTTTTAATAAAAGCAATTTTTATTTTGTTTGTATTTATCTTAGAGTCATTCAGGTAAATCATATTCTCTTTGCCCCTGCCCCTAACTTCCCTCTATTACACTGTATGGACTGTAAGGATAGGAATTGTTTTACTTCTGTTTGATTTCCATTCGATGCCTAGTAGAGGACCATGCTCACAGTAAGTTTTTCAACAAATAATGGAACCATATTAAAATTGAAAGACATTTTTGCTCATAAATAGTGTTTATTTTACCTTTACTGTGTCACTTATTCCTGCAGTACTATACCTTTTTTTTTCTAAGCAGTTATCTCTGATTTTTTTCTTTTTTGTAGTAGTAGTAGTTCAGTATTTTTTTTATTAGATTGTTAGTGATGGCAACTGGGAAGAATTTATTCCACTTATTGATATTACATCTTAAATTGTGTAGGGCTCTTCTATTTTTCCAGATTTCTCAGTTTGTTTAAACTGGGGTTTGATTGATTTTAACAAGTTTCCCTAGAGGCACCATTTATCATGCATTCACTTACCAAGAATTTAAGTACCTACTATGTGAGCTAGGCTTTTTTGAGCTCTTCCTATGTATCAGGCATTCGAGGTTGTTTAAATATATTAATTCAGTTAGTTCTTACCAGGGCTCTGAGAGATGATTTTACAGGTGAAGAAACTAAAGCAGAAAAAGGATACAGATATAGATAGTAAATGGCGGAGCTAGAATCCAAACTCAGATCCTGATTTTAGCACCTGTGCATGAAACTAAATTGCCTCAAATATACAAAAAAGAAGAAATGTTTTCTATCCTCTAGGAACTTAAACATGGAAAAATAGAGAAGACAGCATAGAATTAAGTGCTAAACTGTGAGTGAGTTACTAATGTCTTAGGAGTCAGAGGCTCTGAGGGTGAGGCGGGCAGGCTGGGCCTCAGCAGAATGAGTAGAGTGTTGATGGTGGAGGGAAAGTGACAGCCGAGGAAGCTGAGATGTGGGTAGACGTCCATTCCAGTAAGAGACTGCATTTATTATGGTGGGAGGATCCCGGGAGGGTAAGGTGGGCTGTAATCTTGAAGGTGAGCCTGAGGGTTTAGACTGAAAGAAATAAGAAATGGCTTGTCCCTGGAAGAAGTGCCCTCTGTGCCATTGTGTGAAGGTACTGCATAGACCTCTCAGCTGGTTCTTCTGAAGCCAAATTGAGAGTAAGTTCTGAGAATTAAGAACTGAAAGCCAATGCAGATTAGAGTGCTGCACCAACACTTTGTGAGTGGGCCTTCTGGGAGGTTGGATGAGATTAGAGTGGAGCTGAGAAAATAGATGTCTTCAACTTAGTCTAAAAAGGGATGACTTGAATAAGCTTATATAAAAAAGAAAAAAAGCCCCTGCACTCACTGGAACATTTTACAATTGTGACTGTTTCCTTCCTTTCTCTCTTTCTTTCTTCCTTCCTTTCTCTCTCTCTCTCTCTCTCTCTTTCTTTCTTTCCTCTTTTTCAAAGATTTATTTATTTTAGGGAGAGAGAGAGAGAGCAGCAGGGAGGAGCAGAGGGAGAGGGAGAGAGAATCTCGAGCAGACTCTGTGCTGAGTGTGGAGCCCGACATGGGGCTCGATCTCAAGACCCTGAGATCAGACCTGAGCTGAAACCAAGAGTCAGACGCTGAACTGACTGCACCACCCAGGCGCCCCTACAATTGTGGCTGTTTTCAAACACAAATCTGATTGTCATTTTCCTTCCTTAAAGCTGAGCACTTAGGCCAGAAGCCAGGGTCTAACCCCTGCCTTCCTCCTATTACTCCCCCTCCTTGCTTAATAGACTCCAACCACGTGAACTTGGAATACTAGTCTCATTCCCATCTCAAGGCCTCTACACTTGCTCTTTCTTCAGTTTGGGATTGCTCTTTCCCACATCTTCATGATTCTTGTTCATTTAAATCTTAGCTCAAAGATACCTTCTGAGAGAGGCCTTTCCTAGCCACCCTGTCTAAAGGAGGTCCCTATACCTCCAGCCTTTGTGATTACTCTGTCTCCCATATCTGGGTTCTGTTTCCAACAGAATCTATCACTTACTGTTGTCTAAAATGACATTATTTATTCATGTATTATCTATCTTTCCCTAATAGAAAGAAGGTTCATGGGGACAGGGACTTTATTCTGTTAAGTATGGAATCCCTGACATTAGGGCCTGCACCTCATGGAATAGATGCTTTATAAGTATGTTCTGAATATTAGAAGCCTAGCCCCCAAAACATTGCACAGAAAATGTGTGAAAATTAGAAAGTGGTCTCTAAATTTTGTGTCACATTGCCAAGTTGATGGAGTGATGAAATTGAAATCTCCTGCTTCTCTTTGTTTTTGCCCTTTTTTTGGAGGAGGAGGGAGGCATGCACAGAGATACACACACACATACACACACACAGTGTATGAGATTGATTCCAGTCAATAGTATTTATTGAGTGATCACTGTGGCTTAAGATAAAAATTTGGGAAAAAGTCACTCTTTTTGTGAGTGACTTATTTTTCTGAGTCTACTAAAACATCAGTTAAGCATCTGTTCTCTAAATGAGATTTGATTGAGTATTTCATTTTTTACTCCACAAATATAAAGGTGCTTTCAATTTCACTGTTAAATTTAAGTGTTTTACATTGGAAAAAGAGCACATTGAATTTTGAAATGAGATCTTTTCTGGTTTCACTGTTTTTTTTTTTTTTTGTTATCAAAGTTTTAATTTCTCTTTGAATGGCAAATAATTACAGTATTCATTTAGAAATACCCCTGAGCAAAGTCACGAGTCTCAAATTTTACTTTATTTTTCTTTTGTCTATTCAGGCAGTATATTACTGTCTAGATTACTCAAGACCTCCAGTGTATTCTATAGTCCTAGGGGATTCCTTAATGTGGCCACTCATGCCTTAGTTGTTCTCAAAGTATGGTTCCTCAGACTTGTAGCATCAGCATCACCTGGGAACTTGTTAGGAATGCAAATGCCCAGGCCCCCTCTAGACCTCCTCAATTAGAAACTGTGGGGGTGGTGTCTCGCAAGCCCTCCAGTTGATTCTGGTGCACACTTTGAACACCATGGCTTAGTAAATGTTAAAGGGTCAAGGTAGCGTGATCCTACAGATTAGCCAAATGGCATTAATTATTAGCCCTGTAAGTCCACCTCCTTTTTGGTCCCTGAATTTGATTGGTTCACTAAGGCTAGGCTGTAAAGTTATTTGCTTGATGGATTGCCACATATTGACTTTGGGTTGTTTATATTTCTCTGAACCTGTCACTGTAATGATTTGCCAGGACACTTAATAGGAACAGACGGTAATTTTTTTGCAGCCATGGCTTTCTGAGTCATGGGTGGCTAGACCCTTAATGTCCTTCTGCATAGATTTCTCCAGGGACCAGGCATGCTGTTCACATACTTTTTTAAATTTTATTTTATTATGTTAATCACCATACATTACATCATTAGTTTTTGATGTAGTGTTCCATGATTCATTGCGTATAACACCCAGTGCTCCATTCTGTATGTGCCCTCTTTAATACCCAATCGCCGGGCTAACCCATCCCCCCACTCCCCTCCCCTCTAGAACCCTCAGTTTGTTTTTCAGAGTCCATAGTCTCTCATGGTTCATCTCCCCCTCCGATTGCCCCCCCCTTCATTTTTCCCTTCCTACTATCTTCCTTTTTTTTTTTTTTTTAAACATATAATGTGTTATTTGTTTCAGAGGTACAGGTCTGTGATTCATCAGTCTTACACAATTCACAGCGCTCACCATGGCACATACCCTTCCCAATGTCTATCACCCAGCCATCCCATCCCTCTCACCTTAATGAGGGAGGTGTCATTGTTGGATCACAGGAGACCTTCAAGAGCATTTAGTTCCCCCCAGTTTAGTTTACCGGTAGGGAAATTGAGCCCCCATGAGGTTGTGCTTTACTTGCAATAGTACAGCTAGTTAGTGGTAGAGGCAGGATTTCAGGTTTTTGGACTCCACTGAGCCAGGATTCCTGCAGGGGGAGGACAGAGCTGCAGCTTAGCTTCCTCTGTGCCTGCAGGACATTCCTTTCCTACCGACAGGTTTTCTTCTTTATTTAAAGAAAAAAAGCAAATAGAAAAAAGTCAGGAAGTTCTCATTGAAACTAATAAAAGTGTCTAAAGAGAATGAAAAAAGCAGTTTGAGAACTTTGGTATGGAGGAAATAACCTGACATTAACTGTTTTAATTATAGTTGTTGCATTGGCCTTATCAGTGTGGGAAGAGGGAGCATTTGAGCCCTACAGGGAAGTGGGATATGGACAACAAGATGACCCTCTTCCTGAATCTGCCTGTTCAGGCTGCAGCTTAGTGACTGTGTGATCCCAGCAGCTGTCAGAGATGGGGCTGGACTCAGGAAGAGACCTGGACCTCAGACCCAACCCTGCCACAGATAGTGGTGTGATGTTCCATGAGGAGGTCACCTAACTTCCTTGGCCTTCACTTTCTAGTAAATGGGTATAACAAGACCTATCCTGCCCATCTGAAAAGAAAAATGTCAGATAGTGGGAAGCAGTGTATCACTGTAGTTAGGAGTATAGACTCTCTTGCAGGTTCCAGACTCCCTAAGGTTCAAATTTGGCTCTTTAACTCACTGGTGTGGCAGTAGCCGGTCACTTAGCCTTTTTGTGGAACACATATAATGAAATTAACTGCTTCACAGCATTGTAGGGAACATTGAATTAGTTAGTCTATGTAAAGTGCATAAAATAGTATCTGGGATTTAGTAAGTACAATGTGTTAGCTGCTGTGGTTATTACTATTTAAAAAATATTATTTTAAGAGATGAGATTTCTATAAACATGTTCTCAAATGATTCCATCACTTGGTAATGGTACTGGGCAAATAGAGGGTTCTTATGCAGTAATGTTTTTTTTTTTTAAGGAAAGCATTTTATTTTTTTTTTTAAGATTTTATTTATTTATTTGAGACAGAGAGAGCATGCACACGCATGAGAGAGAGCACAAGGAGCGGTGGCAGATGGAGAAGCAAGCTTGCTGTTGAGCAGGGAGCCCGATGCAGGACTCGATCCTAGGACCCTGGGATCGTGACCTGAGCAGAAGGCAGATGCTTAACCGACTGAGCCACTCAGGCGCCCATCTTATGCAGTAATTGTTAATGGAGGAGTTATTCTAACATCCAGCTTGTGCCAGGGCCCCCTGTGAAAAGAAGCTGATTTTGATGCCCTAAAATGTCAGGCCTAGAGCCTGTGATATTGAGCAGTTTATTCATAAAGTAGTATGGCTAGAGAAAACTCAAAGGTGGAAACTTCTCAATTTTGCTTTCATGTATTTGTATACAAACTATCCTAACAGATGGACATCTTAATCTTACAGAAAAAGTTCATTAACTGCAATTTTGGTTTTTGTTGTTTGACTAGGTTTCTTTCTGTCTTGCCTTTCCAATTGTTATTAGGATTCTTGATAAGGATTTTGGTGATGAAAATTCTAACTCTAAAAGCTAAATAATCAAGTTATCCAGCAAGTGAGTGGTAGACTTTAGGAGCCTTTCTCCTCTTGTGGTTGGAATCAATGAAAATTTCTACTATTGCTGTGTATTTCTGAGTAGTCTGTTTTGGGAGGGATTATGGTGCTGAGGTGCCTTTTCATTGCATTTTAAAAGGACTGGAGTTTAAGAATTTGAGAGTTATTGTTTTATTTGCATATATAAATTAACTTTTTATTTTCTTTACTTTCACCCCCCCCCCAATCTGTATTCATGGTCTACTCTCCCATCTTTGTGTGAGTCCCTTAAGGCTAGAGATTGTCGTATTCATTTCTTATGTATTCCATTTCCCCTTTTCCTCTGGATCCTAATAGTGTGCCTAGTATATACTAGGCTCTCAATTACAGTTAGTTCAATGAATATTGTTGATGTTTCTGATTAGTTATTAAAGTGGCCTGTTCTGAAACCTCACTTGAAGGCTTAAGTAATTCATTAGTATCATGGTGATCTAGTATTTACCCAGGTCTTCCTAAATTTTCATTGATGAATCCTTACATTACTTATCTGAAGTATTCAAATTTCAAGATGCTCATGGCATGTCATGGATGTTAAGAGCTTTAGTTTTCTCTGTGAGATAGGGATGCAACAGCTGGGAAGATAGAGGCACAGAGAATTAAGAGCATCATTCAAGACTGTAAAGTAGTTATTGTAGGAAGAGACTCCTAGGATGAGCTTCCATGCTTCTATGACCCCAGAAGCCAAAGGACAAATACAAAACAAAACAAACAAAAAAACCTGATGAAAGCTCTAAAGGGAAACCCAGATCAGGTTGGATATGGGAACGGATATTGACCTAGATTGGGTAATATTTCTTTGCTGTCTGAGGGTTCTGATTAGTGACTTATTTCTAATGTACGTTTGTTTTTACTTTTAGCATTGCAGTGTCGGGATGGCTATGAGCCCTGTGTAAATGAAGGAGTATGTGTTACCTACCACAATGGCACAGGATACTGCAAGTAAGTTATTCTGTTTTTTTTTTTTTTTTTTCCTTTTTATATATTTTACTTTTCCCCAGTAGAACCCTGGACAAGATTTGGTTCTACTAATTCTATTTTCAATACTTCTGTGAAATGTTACTGGTTCTCTAACTTTTCTGATGTAGTCTTTGTGGGGGATGAAGATGGAAGGATGTAGATGTCAGATAAATGGTTAACAAGAACTTCTTATTATCTTATCACTATCTTTTTCATTATGAAAAAGACTTTTCAGTGAGTGTGGCTAGTTAATGTATATTGAGTGCATTCTTAGAATCACTCCTCAACGTGTTAGTTATGATCTTGTTTTTAAGTCAAACCACAATAGATATTAACTTTAATTCTGCCTAGTGTAAGTGAATATTACAACATGAATCTATTTTTCTGGTGTAAAATAGTCCAGTTCCTAAAGTGAGACTGTGGGAAAGATGCATATGCACTTGTAGGGATGGGATGGGGAACAGGCACTGTGGAGAATGTCATTATATGGGCTTACAAGAGTAAGGGTATGGAACAGGACTAGGGAGCATAGGCCAAGAGCAGTTTTTCTTTTTCTCCAACACCTAGTTTAGCTATACTTTTTGTTTCTTTGAGGAGGCCTGTGAGATTATCCCATAAGTAGCTCCTCTTTGTGTCCTATGGACCATATTTTTTTCCTTCTGGCTCTGGCTCAATTGAAATTTTTTTTTAAAGATTTTATTTATTTATTTGTCAGAGAGAGCGAGAGAGCACAAGTAGGGTGAGCGGTAGGTAGAGGGAGAAACAGGCTCCCCGCTGAGTAAGGAGCCTGATGCGGGACTCGATCCCAGGACTCTGGGATCATGACCTGAGCCGAAGGCAGATGCTTAACTGACTGAGCCACCCAGGTGTCCCTCAATTGAAAATTTTTGACGGGAACATGTATTCATTATATTTAGATCATGGAAAATAAGACTGATAATATAACTTTTCTTTAACACTTTCATGGGGTACACTTGTCCTCTGCCTTAGTAGCAGTACTTGCTTGATAAGCATTTTAAACGAGTTTTATTTCTTTTCTGGATATTTAATTGGATAACATAATATAATATATATATATATATATATATATATATATATATAGTAATGACATTGGTTCCAGTCAAATCCATTCTGACACCAGGCTTTTTTCTTTTTTAAGATTTATTTATTTATTTATTTATCAGAGAGAGAGGGGGAGAGAGAGAGCGTGAGCAAGCACAAGCAGAGGGAGAAGCAGAATCCCTGCTGAGCAGGACCCTGAGATCATGACCTGAGCTGAAGGCAGACACTTAACCAACTGAGCCACCCAGGCGTCCCAGGATCTAAGTTTTTTAATGTCATAAGTGAGGATTTTTGCAAGTCAGGGAAGATGCTCTTGAGCAGAGTGACAATATTTTAAGCTATGATGACAGTAAAGTTGTTTTTTAATTAAAGATTTTATTTATTTATCTGAGAGAGAGAGAATGAGAGAGAAAGCACAATCAGGGGGAGAGGGGCAGAGGGAAAGGGAGAAGCAGACGCAGGGTCGCGTGGATGCGGGGGATGTGGGGGACCCGATGGACACGGGGGACGCAATGTGGGACTCAGGACCCTGGGATCCCAGGACCCTGAGATCATGACCTGAGCTGAAGACAGCCCCTTAACCGACTGAGCCACCCAGGTGCCCCAGATGACAGTAAAGTTTAACTGTAGGTTGCTTGAATTGGAATAAAGATAATACTGGAAATGAAATGTTTTTGTAACTGGTAATGAGCTGCTCACATAGTTTTTCTAGCTGGAAAACAAAAAACAAAAACATGTGATGTAGTCTTCACTCAGAATGGTAACACAGCTGGAGATAATAAAGGGGAGGAACTTAATACCTTAGAACTGGCTACCAGAATCTTCAGTCCCTTTTTGGCACCTGGTGTCATAGTTACTTGCTTTATTCTATTATTCAGCTCTCTTGTGGTAGTTAACACATTAAATTATGATCATTTGTAGATGTGTTTGTTTCTTCTACTGGATTTCGAGGTCCTTGTTAATGCCTGATACGTAGCTAGAGCTTAACAATGTGTTTCTTGAACCAGAAGGTGCCCAATAGGTTTCATCATTCACATGTTTTTTTTAATCTGTGTCTTAAATAAGAAGGTACTGTCCTCGCCTCTGAGAATTTTTTTATTTGCTTCACACAGCATCTAGTATGGTAGTACTATACTGAGAGGCACTTTAGTTCTACTTGGACACAATTCAACGTGGTGACTTATGTAGGGGGAATTTCAAATAGGTTCTAAGTGTTGGCCTACATATTTGTGGTTTGCTGTGGGAAGAGAGACTAGTCTCTGAGCACTTACCAGGAGAGGACACTAAGGGTCACTTTTGGGAGAAAAGAGATTTGTGGGCTATTAGTCTCCAACTCTCCAACCAAGGTGAGAGAGACACAGTTGCCCCTGGTTTCTAGAAGAAGCACTGCTAGGGGACAGGGAACTCACTTTGTGGTTAACAAAAATGGAGCTGCCCAAAATCTGTCCGTGGATGCTTGTTAATTGTTGATGGGATAGGTTGCTTATGGATATGGTTCTGGGCGAGTCCCTCAGATGTCCTCCAACCCTGTGTGAGGGAAACAAGCCCCCTGAGAAAGGAGAGTAAGGAAAAAAATGGGCGAGACTGTCTTTTTGGGAGACCAATATGAACAACAAAACTTGTAAAAAGAGGGTATTTCTCTATGTTGGTAAAAGCAATATTAGCATCTTCAGGAGTGGCTGTGTCAGTGACTTAAGTGGACACAGGAAAAGCAAGAACAATATCAGGGAGGCGAACTCAGTCATCCCTACAATGCCACAGGATGTTAAGAAGCAAAATTTTAAGCAAAAATAACATCTACTTAGCAGACCTTTCAGTGTATTTTCACCAACTTTCCTTTTTTCCTTGGGGAAAGAAGGTAATCCAGCTTGTTCAGTAAATATTATTTTCCCAAAATGGTAAATGGATATTAGAGCACTTAGAAGTTCTATAAAAATTACATCAGACATGCAGGGCATATGATTATCTTTTTGTTCATGAGATTGCTTAGTGGATTAAGAAAAGAAAGTTGAAGCCAAATTCTTTTTACAGGGGGTGGGAGGGTGGGAATTAATGGCAAATGTTTTAGAGTAGAAGATATCTGACTATCTGTTTAAAGAGCATAATGCTACTGATTCAGCTAAAATATAATCGTTGTTTATAGAAATTATAGAGAAATCCTTGATAAGATCACGTTGACAGATGAGGATAAGTACTTTTAAAGGTTAGTTTTGTACACAGCTCAACTATTTTTTCTCACTGTTAGGAGCCCAAGTATTCTATCAGTCTATGATTAGATTGGGATGCCAGACAAGGAGAACCTGTGTAATCTTGCATAAAACTCAATTATTGCTCCTAAATAGTTGTTGTCAGATCTTAATAAAGCCCTCTCACTACAGAGAGATAAGACATTTTATTCTCTCCCTTGTCCTACTGGGAGGTGTAAATATATAATTAAGTTTGGCTGTCATTAATCACTTTCAAGTTGTTTGTCTCAGGCTTTCAAAGATAAACCATTCCAAATCCCAATTTGATTGAAAATCATGGGTAACTCAAGTTCACTAGAATGTTGGGGGAGGGTAAGGTTTTGGTTTGTAAAATGCACAAAATGTGCATTTTTAAGGACATATTTGTCATAGTTATTTAAAGTCCTTATTTGTCAGTTCTTAACATCTGGATTGTCTTTGGGTATGTTTGTATCAACAACTCCTTCTGTTGACTCTGGGTACAATTTCCCTTTACTTCTCATTTGTGGTAGTTTTTGTTATTTACTGGACATTGTGAGCGATGCCTTTTAGTGTTTACCTTCCTTTAAAGAATGGTGAGTTTTGTTCCAACAGGCAGTTACATCACTGGAAGATCGCCTTGATCCTATGAAGGCTTGGTTTTAGGACTTGCTTTGGCGGGTCTGTTTTGCCTTTAGTCTGACAGTGTAAGTCTTAGTCCTGGGATGTGGTTCGTAGTCCCAAGGTATGACCCCTCAAGGGGATTAATGGGAAGTGTGAGGTGCTTGTCAAGCCTGGTGTTTCCCAAACCCCTCTAATTTTGTAGGACTTGAATTCAAACTTGGGACTCCCCAGAACTGCTCTCAGTCTTTCAGCCTTCCAGCTCTTCCTTTCTTTGGGTTCCTAAATACCTTGTTCATGCACAGCCAGTAATCATTTAAGGATTTGAGTGGAGTCATATACATATTTTAGGGCTACCTGCTCTGTGGTTCTGTCTTTTCCAGGATTTCTCCTCCTCTAAATTCTAGGTGCTTTGACAGTTCCAGATACCTTTGACTCCTCAGCTCAGTAAGATTTCCATTTTCTGCTTGCATTCTGTTCCTCATGTGCTGCATGGACTGAGGAATACCTTTAGGGAAAAAGCTGTATAAATGTAGGTTTCATATGGTTTGGTTTTCTTTTTTTGAGGCTCATATCCCAGTTTCTGCCTGCTTTTGATTACTTTTACCTTTAATATATTGTCCACAGCATCTAATTATTGTAAGCAAGAGAGTTGATCTGATATAATTACTCTGCCATTATTTTTAATGATAAAAATGGTCATTAGAAAGGACTCTTTGAAAAAATTCTACATGCCACTTCGGAGGTAACTAGCACAGTGTTTATTAAACACTGGAAAGTCACCATGAGTTACTTAGGTACCTGTGGATGGGCGACTGCATTTGAGAATCTCTACTTTTTGCCAAAGTACCTAAGTAGAAACTACATTTTAAAGTAATCATTATCAAAGTAAATTATTTTTACTTTACATTATCGAAGTAAACAAAGTAAATCATTATAAATATAAAATGTTATAAAGTATAACTTTGTTTCACAATTTACCTAAAATTTGTCTGCTAGCTGTAAGAAACATTAAACATTAACAACTAACAATTTTCCTTGCCAGGATTAGGAGTAATGTTGGTGGTCCAGGCCTCCTAAAGCCATTCAAGGAAACTAGAGCCATTGCCTTCTTTGTCCTCTTGATATGTTTCTCTTGAGTCAGGAGAGAATAGAGACACTTGGAATCTTCCAGAGCCTGGCTTAGAGTAGAGGATGCACTATCAATATTTGTGTTGTAGTGGTGCTGTCCTAGAAAGGCATTTTCAAAAGTCAAGGCTGACCAGCATTTTCCCCTTTCACTCACCTTGTTAGTGCATTCAGTGCTGTTCAGGGCAATATCAGATCAAAGAGATGCACTGGGAAAAATGTCAACTGTTAAATCACTTTCTCTTTCTTCTCTGCTGAAACTGGTTCTGCCAAGAAGATTCCTTCAAGTAGAGTGCCCTATTTAGCAGAACATCATTTATACAGGTCTTCTGGCAGAGGCTAGCAGAAGCGTGGCCACTTTTCCGTAGTTCTTTTATCTTTACCATAAAATGAAGAATACTGTCTTTTGCTCACTGAATACCTTTCGCAGAATAATCTTTCTTTTTTTTTAATAATAATGTGATACTTAAGCTATTAGTTCAGGAATTACTTATTGTATGCTCTTTATGTATACTACGTATAATAGATAACTGAAGTCTGTGGTAATAGTTGCAAGTAATTGATAGCGTTATCACATTACTTCACACTCTTTGGAAAGTCATAAAATAATTATCGATTCATTAACCTGGACTTTTTAAAGAGGTTCAGAATAAGTCTTATTAGACTAATGCAAAGTGAATTGTGAAATGACTGTAATGTCAGAGCAGAAACTGTTAGTGACTGGTAGGGCTGGGACCAGGGTGAGGTGAGTGAGGCCTTCATCTCAGGTGTAAAATTTTAGAAGGTGTCAGAAAACCCAGTTACCAAGATAAATATTTTAAGAGTCTCATGTTCTACTGACTGAGCTAGCTGGGCAGTTATAGTTTAATGCAGTAGTTCAGAATATCAAAATTAATGCAAAAAAACTGTGATAAAAATATCCAAATTTTAAAAAAAGAGATCAGTATTACTGACTTTTCCTTTTGCCTTAGGCTTCAGTATGATTCCTTGTGGTACTCTTGTGTGGATTAAGGTATCTGAAAGAGCCCTGCCTGGTGACATAGAGGGGACATAGGTTTTTATGCCAGATGGACTAGAGTTTGAACCCTAATTCTTGTTAGCAATCAGACCTTTGGCAAGTTAAAGAATATTATGCTAGCCAATGTTTATTGAGCACTTATTATATGCCAGGCTCTGTGCTTAATTAACCTTTTTATATGTGTTATTGTAGTTCTCATATAAGTTACATGTCTTAATATCTCTGTTTTACTGATGAGTATATATGGAAACTCAAAGAAGTTAAATGATTTCCCCAAGATCACATAACTTCTATTTTTTAAAATTTTTTAAAGTTTTTTTTTTTTTTAAGTTAACATACAGTGTTATATTAGCTTCAGGTGTACAATATAGTGATTCAACACTTCCATATGTCACCCTGTACTCATCATGACAGGTACACTTCTTAATCCCCATCATCTATAGAACGCATCTCCCTCTCCCCTCTGGTAACCATCAGTTTGTTCTCTACAGTTAAGAGTCTCTTTCTTAAAAAAAAGTCTGTTTCTTGATTTCTCTCTCTCTCTCTCTTTTCCTTTGCTCATTTGTTGTTTCTTAAATTCCACATTATGAGTGAAATCATATGTTATTTGTCTTTCTCTGACAGACTTATTTCACTTAGCATTATACTCTCTAGCTTCATTCAAGTCATTGCAAGTGGCAAAATTTCCTTCTTTCTTATGACTGAATAATATTCCATTGTATAAAATACATCTTTATCCATTCATCAATTGATGGGACACTTGGGCTGCTTCCATATCTTGGCTATTGTAATTAATGCTGTTATAAACATAGAGGTGCATATATCCCTTTGAATTAGTGTTTTTGTAGTCTTTGGGTAAATACCCAGGAGTGCGATTGCTGAATCATAAAGTAGTTCTATTTTTAACTTTTTGAGGAACCTCCATATTGTTTTCCAAAGTGACTTGACCCGTTTGCATTCCCACCAATAGTGCAAGAGGATTCCCTTTTCTCCACATTCTTGCCAACACCTGTTGTTTCTTGTGTTGATTTTAGTCATTCTGACAGGTGTGAGGTGATATCTCATTGTAGTTTTGATTTGCATTTTCCTGATGGTAAATGATGATGAGCATCTTTTCATGTGTCTGTTGGCCATCTGTATGTCTTCTTTGGAGAAATGCCTGTTCATGTCTTCTGCCCATTTTTAAATGGATTATTTGATTTTTGAGTGTTGAGTTTTATAAGTTCTTTATATATTTTGGCTACTAAGCCTTTTGGAATATGTGATTTGCAAACATCTTCTCCCATTTTGTAGGTTGCCTTTTAGCTTTGTTGATTTTATCCTTCCCTGTGCAGAAGGTTTTTATTTTGATATAGTCCCCGTAGTTTATTTTTGCTTTTGTTCCCTTGTCTCGGGAGACGTATCTAGAAAAAAGTTGCATTTGTCCAATGTTCAGTGTCAAAGAGGTTACTACCTGTGTTCTCTTCTAGGATTTTTATGGTTTCTAGTCTCACATTTAAATTTTTAGTTCATTTTAAATTTACTTTTGTGTATGGTATAAGAAAGTGGCCCAGTTTCTTTCTTTTGCATGTTGCTGTCCAGTTTTCCCAGCACCATTTGTTGAAGAGACTGTCTTTACCCCATTGGATGTTCTTTCCTGCTTTGTCAAAGATTAATTGACCATATAGTTGTGGGTTCATTTCTGGGCTTTCTGTTCTGTTCCATTGATCTATGTTTCTATTTTCGTGCCAGTACCATACTGTTTTGATTACTACAGCTTTGTAATATAACTTGAAGTCCGAAATTGTGATGCCTCCAGTTTTGCTCTTCTTTTTCTATTTTATTTTATTTATTTGAGAGAGAGAGAGAGAGAGAGCATGAGCAGGGGGAGGGGCAAAGGGAGAGGGAGAAGCCGATTCCCTGCTGAGCAGGGAGCCTGAATGGGCTCGATCCCAGGACCCCGAGATCATGACCTGAGCCGAAGGCAGATGCTTAACCCACTGAGCCACCCAAGCACCCCTGTGCTTTTCTTTTTCAAGATTGCTTTGGCTATACAGGGTCTTTGTAGTTCTGTAAAAATTTTAGAATTGTTTGTTCTAGTTCTGTAAAAAACGCTGTTGGTATTTTGATAGGGATTGCATTAAATGTATAGCTTGCTTTGGGTAGTATAAACTTTTTAACAATATTTGTTTTTCCAATCCATAAGCATGGAATGGCTTTCCATTTCTTTGTGTCGTCTTCAATTTCTTTCATCAGTGTTTTATAGTTTTTAGAGTACAAGTCTATACTATAGCATTTCTGAGAAGTAGCCTTTGACTTGAAAGCTCAGTGCAATAAGAAGGCAGTGAAGGTGGGGAGAGAGGATCCTATCTATTAAAATGCTCTTTGGTGGAGAAAACTAAATTGAAAAACTTGAAACTTCTCTCTTCTTTTTCCTAATGGAAAATGAACAAGTCCAGACAGATTTTATGCAGCTGTGAAATTGAGACAGGTCAAATTCAACAGCTTCTGATAAATTTTGCTGCCAGCTCAGAAGTCACAAGTTGTTAAACATAGTGCCTTACATTTGCATAGTGAGTTATAGATATACAGATGTATGTCCTGTGAGGCTTTCCTTATTTAGGGCATGAGATCTGGACACTGTAACAGTACCATTCCTAAGTGATTCTTCTTATTAACACTATGTGTTTGAAAAATCCTTTAACAAATACATTAGGTGTCCCTGAGAAAATTTTTATAAAGTAAGTCTTGATTATCAGTTTCTTATAATATAGAACAATGGGATTCCCGTACTCGTTTCAACTAATCTTTTTCTTCAGGTTGGAATCTTTATAAACTTCATGTTAGGTAAAGAAGTAGGAGAAGGTGATTCTTAGACTCTGCCTGTATCCTTTTGCCTGTCTTGGGTAATTGCCAATAAGTTAAATCAACTAATTTTGGCCTGCAAACCTGGCATGAATAGATGTGAGTTTAGCTAGGCTTCTTTCAACACAGTCCCCAAGTTAACCATAATCCTCTCTAAAGTTTCTTTCTTATTGTTCCATTGTGGCATGTCAGCACCATTAATTTCATGTAGGAATTCTTTTCTCCCCTTTTTTCTTGTGACTAAGCAGGATGAGAAATATTTTTCTTCTAGGATCTTGAGTAGCTTAATTAAATACTTCATTTTAAATTTTGGCTGTCTATCTTTCATCGAGGCTAGCAAGATTGAATACAGAGGGGTGGGGATATCAGAATGTGATAAAAATGTAATTATCTAAAAATTTCCAAATACTTTTTTTTCATTAAGCTAGCATAAATATGTGGGCATGAAGGAGGTTTTCTTTAAGTGCTCTTCTAAATCTCCCGTAGCTGGGAATTTTGTAGCTAGGAATAAAGTTTGGTGTCTCCTCTATCCCTACAGTCTTTTCTGTGTGTGTGTGTGTGTGTGTGTGTGTGTGTGTGTGTGTGTGTGT